>NW_013671180.1:45036-46419 GCF_000517525.1 Limulus polyphemus
AGCCGTGTGGGCGTTATAATGTGACGGTCAATCCCACTATTCGTTGGTAAAAGAGTAGCCCAAGAGCTGGCGGTGGGTGGTGATGACTAGCTGCCTTCCCTCTAGTCTTACACTGCTAAATTAGGGACGGCTAGCGCAGATAGCCTCGTGTAGCTTTGAGCGAAATTTAAAACAAACAAACAAATAAAATTTTAATACCTTTCATATTTGATCAGCTCTAAGTCAGTGTGACTTAAGATCCAATAGAGTTTCTGGATATTATTAGATAAAGAAGTAAATAACTACTTACTGAGAATCTTTGTAAGATGAAGTCACCCTATAAGTCTTCTTCTTGAAAATAATATTACGCGCTGCTTTAAACAATCTGATTTAAGTTTGTGATGATTAGTGACGTTGTTTGTTTGTTTTTGAATTTCGCGCAAAGCTACACGAGGGCTATCTGCGCTAGCCGTTCCTAATTTAGCAGTGTAAGACTAGAGGGAAGGCAGCTAGTCATCACCACCCACCGCCAACTCTTGGGCTACTCTTTTACCAACGAATAGTGGGATTGACCGTCACATTATAACGCCCACACGGCTGAAAGGGAGAGGATGTTTGGTGTGACAGGGATTCGAACCCGCGACCCGCAGACTGCGAGTCGAGCACCCTAACCATTAGTGACGTTGAAAAATACCATTCTATACTTTATCTGTATTTTTATGTACAGAAACGTATACGATTTAAAATAACCATAAGAAAATTAGACACTCAAAGTTTTCTTAGCATGTCTACATTAATTAAATCTCTCTTGAATTACAAACGTGTTAAACCATACTTATTCTTTTGTTCTTCAGTTATCCTTGCTTAAGAAAAACCAAATGCGGTTTCGTGTAGACAAAGAGACTTTGTTAAGTTACTTTGTTTCATTCTATTACGTGTAGAAATTATTGTATTGTTGCTCAAGTCTACTGATCCATTCATCTTTTAAAAAGTAGAACTACCTATATCATAATCCTAAAGTAACTTTGATTTAGAGATTTGTTACTAGTTATCATATTATTAAAATAAGGTATATATATATATCAGCTAAGCTGCTTCTACATTACTTTATATGCTATTGATTATTGTCTTAAACCAGTTTTTTAGATTTAATTGTATAATTATATTGCAATGGGTACAGGGCGTGGTCTTGTGGTTAGCATTCTTGGACTGTGAAATCAAAGATTGATAACTTGCGCCCCATTCGCGCATGGACGCGCCCTGAACTTTAGGGCCGTGAGTGTACTAAAGGAGTGACGGTCAAATCCAACTATTGGTTCAGATAAGAGTAACCCAATAATTGAAGATGGGTATTAATGATTAGCTAGCAGAGACCCGCAAAACATTTCCGGCCAAATTAGTATC
>NW_013671180.1:47092-48908 GCF_000517525.1 Limulus polyphemus
TTCTCGGTCAGAAAGCGTAACGGTCGTACATACAAACAAGCAGAATAATAGTATAGATTGCCTCTTCTAGTCCGTCAGGTCAAAATTAGAGACAGCTAAGAAATACACAAATAATCCTTGAAATCGATCTTGTGCAAAAAAGTGACTTGGTCAAAACATGTTCAATTTCATGTAATTTTCTTTCAGAACTTAACTTTAGTTGGAAAATAGGCGGCACTAGAAATAGAATAGACGATAGTATATAGTAGGCAAAAAGTATGCATTTTAGGGTCAAAATAAATTATAAAGTATTACTTTGTACAATTTACATTTAGGACAAAGTTATCAAACCATGTTAGGACTCCAGTACAAGTATACACGTCCCATATACATGATAAATGTCAATACTTCATCTTTGAATGTTTTCACATGAGTTTTGTTCGACTTGGATAGACGCCTCAATTAATTAACATTTGGTCATGTTGAAAAAAGTGGTTTTAACAAGTTTTTTTTTTTTGTTTATATGTTTTGAAAATATAATTATAAAATATATTTCATTTGTACCTTAATTTTCAGTTCAATATCAACAAAAAACATTTCCACAATTATGGAATTTGTATTTATTCTTAATACAGGGTAGACATAAACTATGAAACAAATATTAACACGCCCTTATCAACAAGACCATATTCTGATATTGTATTTACTTAGCTTTTGCCAACTTCCAGTAAATTAGTTAATTATATCACAGACAGAATAGTAAGGTAAAACTAAAAAAAAAAATATATTGTAACTTGTTTCAATGCTAACTTTCAAGTCACGTTAGACCCGGCATGGCCAGGTGGTTAGGGCGCTCGACTCACAATCTGAGGGTTGCGGTTTCGAATCCAAGTCGCACCAGACATGCTCGCCCTTTCAGCCGTGGGGGCGTTATAATGTTACGGTCAATCCCACTATTCGTCGGTAAAAGAGTAGCCCAAGAGTGGGTGGTGATGACTAGCTGCCTTCCCGCTAGTCTTACACTACTAAATTAGCGACGGCTAGCGCCAATATCCCTCGTGTAGCTTTGCGCGAAATTCAAAACAAACAAACTATAAATAATAGTTGCTATATAAAATATAAAAGTGTGATAGGTACAACTCTGTGAAGAACAAAGAGTACAGAAGTATTTAACTGACACATCTGTGCGTTCTATATTCATTTACGTCATTAAGGTAATAGTAGTGCCGAAAATACAATTATATTAAAAAGAGAGAGTAGATTTTGGAATTTGTAACTTAATAATGAGATTTTCAGTTTTTACAACATCCAAATTGTCTATGCATAGTGCTGATTATAAATCTTAAGAAAAAAGCTTAGGAGTTGATTTATTTCATACAAGGTAATTTTATAATTTTTATTCAAATTAAAACGAATAATTTAACAAATATGTTTGTGGTTCTACAACGAGCTAAGCGTAAGGGGATTCTCTTATACCCTTTTGTTATTAGTTACGGTGTTTGTTGTGGCCTATATTGTGATGAAATAAGTCATGTCTTGAGTCTGTGAAACGAGAAAATATAAACTATAGAGTAATATAATATGGATTACGTTGTTATTTTAATTAAATATCATCCGTAATATTGCTTTACTAATTATATATATATATCCCAAATTTTCAACCTTTTGTTCTGTCTGAAAGAAAATATCTTAAATGTGTTGTTACGTTCGTTAATGTAAAAGAGTTCCTTGTATAAGACAAAAAACATTGCGCATGAGTGGTGTATTATAAGTTTGGAAAAGGCGCCGTTAATTGTGTATTACATGTTTGGAAAAGGCGCCGTTAATTGTGTATTAC
>NW_013671180.1:49729-62906 GCF_000517525.1 Limulus polyphemus
CAGATAGCCCATTGTGTAGCTTTGTGCTTAATTACAAACAAACAAATAATGTCAAATAACAATGTAAAGCAATATACCTTCACAAATGCTGACTTTGTTTGCTAATATTTGTTAATGTCCCCTTGGGAAAGCAGCTTCAAATTATTTTTTAAATTAAAAGAGGGATGTTTGTTACCATATCTTGATACAGAGGAAAAATTATATGCATTGTTTGAATAACAAAACTATACATACCACGCTTTTCGGGAATACAGTACGGGTAAAAAAGTTCCCCTTACACTTTGCACAGAAACTGAACTGGATGAGATAAGTTTTGAAACTATACTGAATGACATGCAATTGATATTATACTGACAAAATATCGTCTAACCACAGGAATTATATTCTATATCATTACTACAAGTAATTTATGTACAACTTTTCGAAAAGTTTTTGTCATCAATAGGTACCTGATACTTGTGATAAGGTTTCTTTCATTACCCATCCAATTTGTCTCCAAACTTCGTTATCTAAAAGTGGGTTCTTCGTCATCAAATCTGAGTTTTATAATATTTTTATAAGGAATTTGAGTTTTTCCTTAGACGATTCTGATTTTATCAAAAACTTTCTCTTGAAAACGCAATTTCTATGCACAATGCTATCAAGTAAGGGCATTACAAGAAATCAGTCACACTTTTTATAAATGTTGAATCATGAGAATAGTATGCTCGAAAATCAAACGTCCTATTAATATACTCTTTACATAACTGCTTTTTCCTGTTGTCTATTTTCAAATACACTTGTGCAAATATGTTTTTCTAAATTCACTTCAAAGACATTTATTCACAGAATTAAGCTGTTAATATACTAATTACCTTTAATGCATCGATATTTTAGCTAGTTGGTAACACGTGTTTAAATAAAAATGATAATTTTCTGCCTGAGTTCACAATAAATACGAATAACAATTAATACATATAAGCACTTGAATAATTTGACATAAATATATAGGTATTATATTTCTCGATAGTTTCGGTCGAAACTTACTTATTCCTCGATTTATTATGCATACACGTGTTCTTTATTTTTAAGGTTCATTTGACGCATTGGTTTAACCAAAAACTTTGTTCTAAAATAATAGAAAGGAAAATCCAAGCAAAGTCGTTCATAGGAAACTGATGCTGTTTTATAGTTAAGAAACAAGAAGTAAATTAAGTCTTCTTTTGAGTGTGTCTCGTTCTTAACTGAGATAAAATCTACAGCTGCTTAATCTAGTTATAAATGAAAATAAAATATTAAATAATAAATAGATATTCACAACATTGTACAAAACTAGTAATAATTTATTTAAACTATACATTTTCTTATTTACAGTTACGATTAAATTCGTTTTGTCACAAAATCAAGCTGAGTATAGCTCAACTGATAGCGCGTCCAGAAGGTTTATTGTTCGATACTCTTTTCCTCAAAAGCGCGCTCCGCACTTTGGATTTAGGGTGCGCAGTAAGAGTGACGTCGATTCGTGCTATTTGGACAGACAAAGTATTTTAAGTTTGTTTGTTTTCTGTTTTTAGCTCAAAACTACATAACAGGCCATCTTCGTTCGGTATACTGCAAAGAATCGAACACCGAATTTCGTATTGTAAGTCTATAAACTTATCGGAGGTCGGTCAGACAATAGTAGCCCAAGAGCTTAAGTTGGGTGCTATTAACTAGTTGTGTTCTCTCTCGTCTATCAGTTCAAAATTACGACGGCTATGCTCAGATAGCTCTTGTTTAGCTTTGGGCGAAAATGTGAAACAAATAAAGTCAATCATTTAAATTGATTAACGTGTTTCTTGTTTTTCGTTACTTAATTTTACAATAACTTTAATTGTTTCGTCGTTATGTTAAACAAAACTTTGAATAAATTTAAAATATTTCGTTTTGATTGAACTGTTGCGTAACTAAACAGACACGGCTAATTCTAAACGTCAGATACAAAATAGAATAATTTATCAACCCAGTTCGACTTCTTTTAAACTTTCTTTTAATAATAAATGGAACTTGACCTACTTTTTCATGGCAGTTTTTTATACACTGTTTCAAGGTGCGTAATATTCATTATCCTCCCAGTAGCCAGAAGTAATTATCAGCATTTTAAGCTAGACAGGTGAAGTAAGAAACATATTTAAAACGCCTTTATGCTTTATCTTGTTTATGACTGTTTTATTTATATATTTATTTCTACGCAAGTATTATGCAGTTGAATCTAAAAGTACGATAATCATGCGAAGTGCAACATTGCTTAGGACACTGTTGGAATCAACGTCAAACATTATCAACGTGTTCTGGATACAATGCATATCGTTGTACAGCAGGTGCTTGCTTCTGAGTCATGCCATAGGTGACTTTAGCTTCATCTGATAATTATCTGGTTGGAGACTTCGCGTCATCAGTTATCCACGTGAATGAGGTGAGGTAAACTCTGAATGACAACCAATCAGCAGCAACCTGATTTAGAACTGAGCAAGTAGGAACACAGTGAAAATCGCGTAACTCCACATGTGGGTTTTGCATTGGTTACAGGAGCTTTCAAATGCTCGAAAAGTGGAAATGTCATGAAATAATCAACCTTTAAACTTCACTAGGGCTCTCTGTGGAGGCAGATTACTTGACAATTAGACCTTTAATAGGTAAGCCTGTTTGTTTGAAAGCGCACTGTTGTAATTTCATTATAGTTCAGTATTAAGTAAATACAACGTAAATATTTCATTTCAATAATGATTTTAATTAAAAGGAAGAGAATTTAAATTTATACTAAATTCTAATTTACTAATTACTACTTTGTTTGAATGGGAAACACTCACACACACACATGAATATATACCATGTTTACATTTCAAGTTACATCAGATATATTTGATTTTTTCTAATTAGGCAAACAACAGAAACATTCATAAATAATAGAGTTTTTTAGTGCCTCATTGTTAAATAAGTAAAGATTCGTTAAAATAATAAACAATACCTTAAAACGTACCGTTCATATATTGTTCGTTTTAAGTTTACTTTACCACGTCGTACCAAGAGCTGCTTCAAAAAAAACAAACAAAAAAAAACAGTTGTTTGATCTGAAACTATATAGACGGCTGAGCGGATGTTTTTGAAGTGTGAGACTCAAACATATAATGCAATAATGTTATCACGAATGCATATAATATGTGTATAAGTCATCCAAGAAGCACCAGTTATGAAACCAATGAAATTATCTGATCTTATATTGACACTGTTTATGAAAATTAATGGTACATTAGTATTTTGACTCAAATCATCTATATTATACGGAGAACTTACAAATACATCATTCAAGGAATCATCTAAACATCGCTATAGTTTTTAATATTTATATTTAGCACTAAAAGTTGACATCACATAGTATTCTATAAACATTTTTATTTTTAACTTTTATAATTTTATACAGTTTCATAACTTCTTTTAGTGTTCTATTTAAATGGATGTCATTTAAATCATAATTAAGTTATTCATCTATCTAGACATAACTTACTAGGTAAACTACTTTATGATCATAAAAATATGCTAAAAATGCGTTAACTTTATACTTTTTGCATGTGGATATAATCATTTCATTAACATATTTTATGGAACCGAGTTTGGGTTAACTAGAATAAGCGGAAAACTGACGTGGCATCACTACATTTTTGTTTTGTTTGTTTCTTTGAATTTCGCACAAAGCTACACGAGGGATATCTGCGCTAACTGTCCCTAATTTAGCAGTGAAAGACTAGAGGGAAGGCAGCTAGTCATCACCACCCACCGCCAACTCTTGAGCTACTCTTTTACCGACGAATAATGAGATTGACCGAACATAATAACGCCCCCACGGCTGAAAGGACGAGCATGCTTAGTGGGATGGGGATTCGAACCCGCGACCCTCAGATTGCGAGTCAAGCGCCCTAACATTTTTGTTAATTCCGAACATTTACAGATAGCTACACATTGTTAGAGTTGGAATGATAAACTCTGAAAATATATATTTTATCAGAAATTATCGGAATAATGATGGATAATATAGTTGGTTATTAAATTGTTATTATTTTTGGAATAACAGGAAGAAGTTAGAAGTTTTATGATTATTGCTTCAACTTCGTGTAAGATAACTCAACTTAAAATAATTTGCATTTTACTCCACAATAAATGTACATTTTTTTCAAAAATAGAATTAAACAATATTTAAAACCTTTATTTCGGATCTCAAAGTGATATAGACTGTTTTCAAAATCCCACTGCATTATCTCGGCATGGCCAGGTTCGACTCGCAATCTGCGGGTCGCGGGTCTGTATCCCCATCACACCAAACATGCTCGCCCTTTCAGCCGTGGGTGCGTTATAATGTGACGGTCAATCCCACTATTCATTGGTAAAAAAGTAGCCCAAGAGTTGGCGGTGGGTGGTGATGACTAGCTGCTTTCCCTCTAGTCTTTCACTGCTAAATTAGGGACGGCTAGCGCAGATAGCCCTCGTGTAGCTTTGCGCGAAATCCATAACAAACAAATCACTGCATTAGACTTCTAAAACAAATATCGTTTGTGCAAATGTATAATTTTAAAATATCGTGAATATTACTTAGAGTGAAGGACTTTGGACATTCAAGTAAACGTCAGTATAAGCTTATTTTTAAGCTATCTTTATAAAGACAATCAATAGCCGATGTTATTGAAATGAAAAAAATATATATTATTATGTTTGTTTAGTTGACAAATAAATTAAATGCTATATTCGTAAAATATAATTCGCTTATGCGCAAGCACAAAACGCATCCTAATGTTAAAAATATGGATCATTCATTAAAAACGTATTTGAGAATTATTATTTTTATTCATTGATTTATGATGATTGCGTGCTGAGACTGTGTGATGTCTGTCCCATGACAGTTTGCAAAGCTATTGTAATTTTTGAGTTATCGGACAGTTAGGGTTCAACTTCCTGTAAACTAATTCAAAATAAAACATTGCATTCTACCACTGAAAACATGTTTTACTCAATCATAATCTTCAGGTACACCAAATGTGTAGTAAAAACGTTGTAGCCTGTTTTTATTAGGCAGAACGTGGTCCAGTGATTAGTGGACCGGGCGTTATTTTTACAGTTATCGTCCCATTACCATCCCACCAAAAAATTAAACAACCGAAAAACAGTTCACGCTCCGCACTTTGGGAAAGTGGGTAAGTAATAAGTCTAATTACTCGGTCAGACAATAGTTTATGCTTAGTGCTATTTACTTGCTGCTTTCCCTCTACTCTATCAGTACAAAATAGAGATTTTAATACGCAAAGTTTTTTTATTTTACGATATATGACAACAGAATGTATTTCCAGCCACATAGGTTAAAAGCAACGCGTCTCTTGTTTGTAATTCAGTTGATCTGAAATGATTTGCGAGTAAGATGTGTCCTGAAATTGATCCGTTCTGAGAGGATCATATTAAAGAACCTTCTGACACGACATTTTCCTATTCCGCAACTATAAAAGTGTGCAAAGAGTTTTGAAAAAAAAAAAAGAATTCCCACCAATGTTGAACTGTATTGGTAAAGCAGCGGTATGCGGGATCCGATCATGGGGGGGGGGGGGGTGAGGGGGGAGAAGAGGTCACTATCTGATCAGATACTTGTCACACAACGGAAGAAGTGATGAAAGTTAAAAGTATCTAACCATAGCAACCCAATAATACAGTTTTCCAGTGCATCTGATAAAAAAAACTATTTTGGAACTGCAAAAACGATATTTCCTGCAGAGGTAGATTTATAAAAGTGACGCAAGAACCTTGTTTACTATTTTCTCCCAAAGCATAACCGAATGGAAAAACCACTACTGACACCTGTGAAACCTGTATCTGTCATGTGATAAATTGAAATATGTTGTCACGTTGGACGAACCAGATGTCTACTTAAGAAAATATATTATCATCCCTCTAGTTATGCAGCATGTCAAAAGTGGTATGGAGTAAGCTGTTGAAATTTGGTAAAAGGGTGTATGGAAGATGAACTTTGCATACTATCAATCTAGTCTGCGTATAGACTGGAGAAAATAACTAATTTGTACGGACTGGACGCCAATAAGATAATGGCTCCGTCAGGTCAAGTCAAAGCATCCAGCCCTGCATTCGACAAGTCAGATCCTCCAAAAATAGGAATTAATGCTATGTCATTATCAGACCTGTAGATGGAGTTTTGTACCTTGGGGCTGCTCATAAAAAGTGACCTAAAAAGTCGTCGTCCATGCGTTATTTATTGATAAAGAGGAGAGGTTACAACGTTGACCTCAATATAAGTGGTCGTTGCTTATGTAACTGTTAATATCAAATAAATAAATAAACAAGAAATTTTCTTTGTTAACCGTTAAAACATTTTTGTTGAATCAACTGCCTCAATTTAAAAATTATTCTACATGTTTTAACGAGGCTTGTTATCCTCAGGAGAGGATACGATATTGCGAAAAAGCTTGACGCTGCAGAAAATATAACACTACAGGTTGTTAAAGAAGATGTTACTACTAATCCTAAATACATTTCTATATATATATATATATATATATATATATAAAGTATCTTGGCATGATCGTTCAAAGAAATAATGTATTTGATTGAAAAAACAACTTTAAGCTATTTTTGTCTTAGAACAATCTTTGCGGATTTATATTATTCAGTATTAAAAGCTAAACTTACTAAATTTATTAACTTTTCTAAATCTTGAAAACGTCACATGAATTTCTCATTCATTTTTAACGAATTTTTTTAAAAAGCGAAATCATTATCTAGTAAAAATCAAAGATCAGACTAGGCTAGGATCAAATATGCCGATGTACCATGATTGTTGGCAGTTAATTTTCTTAAAGTTTCTCGGATGTTTAAGAAGTTAAATACATAAACAACGTAAGTCAAAAAATACCTCGTTTGACAAACATAATTGTAATGTGAACTACGCTGATAAGTACTGAGCATAGTGTGAAGAAATTAAGTTAAAAATATATGACTGCCCAGTCTGAAGTTAATATATGTGTATATATATACAGATATATATATATATATATTACTTTTTTTCTTTCACTGAAGCATTTAATAAAGCAAGACAAATTCTTTCGTTCAGAATTATCATTTATTTTTAAAATCTCCATTCAGGTATTTCTTCCTCAGATAAACTTTAACATAAACAAATTACACTTACCTCTCGACTCGATGTATAGAAGTCAGAAAGTTCGTAGTAGCAGTATTTTTTAGGAATTGAAAATAATTGGACGTTAAAGTCTACCAGAGGCTGTTTTAATTCTTTAAATAAGTAGTTTAGATTACAAATGCGTTTACTCGAACGAGATAGACATTAAGAAGATAGATAGTGCTATCACTTCTTTCAACCTTTGTCGATAATTTAACTACAAAGTTATTACAGTTATCTATTGGACGTGAGGAATCTTGCTTTGCAGTGAATCCTTGGCTAATGGTGTAATGATAGTTAAGAACCATTTTGTGCAATAGTAGCCTTTCACGCGATGACATTATTTGGGGGAACTTTAAGGATATGCGTTCTGTGTCACACATCTGTCTGTTTCATGAGTTGTTTTAATTTTTGTTTTACGCTACATGTGTTAAACTTTATCGAATCATTGCCAATATTTCATTTTCAAATTGAAATTCAATTATTTCTTGTATTGATCGACGATTTTTGATCACAATTACAAACTTGAGTGGATTTACTAAATCATTTATTTGACAAACATACGAAGAAAGGTATTAAAGTTGATTCAATAGTATTTGAAAATCCAGTACTATACTTTTTCTACAGATTATGATATTTAACCGTTGTGTAAACTGTTTCGGCAAAGGACAATAAAATACTCTGTAAATAACTGGCAACATTTCATCATTCAATCCAGCGTTTCCAAAAGTGTGGGGCGCCCCCTAAAGATGTGCAAATTATCTTTTGCGGGTGCGCGATTGATTAAGGTAGAGTGAATCTTGCAATAATGCACAATTAAGCGTTTTAATATATTTTTTACAAATGAAAATAATAAGTAATAATTACAACACATATAGCATTCTAATGCGTATCACTGTATTATATCTAGCTATTTAATTCACTCTTTCACCCCTGGAAAAAAAAAAAAGAGGAGCGCACAAGAAAACATATTTATTAAAGGGGGCGTGGATAACAAAAGTTTGGGAAACGTTGCTGTAAATCATTATTTGTGTCCACTTATAACTGGTGAACCGCTGGTCTGATTTTCAACAAACCTGACATGTACCCTTACGACCCCTGAAAAGTGGCTTAAGGGGTTCGTAATTAGGATAGTAGTTGCGTATGGTGTTTCTCACACCTCCAAATTCTTTTGGAGGTGTGTATCCGGGAGTAGGACTGGCGTCTTCGTCCGGACATCAGGTGAGCATGTTTGGTGTGACGAGAATTCGAACCCGCAACCTGCAGATTCCGAGTCGAGCGCTCTAACCACCCGGCCATGCCGGGCACCGTAATTAGGATATAATTCCCTCATGTCTCCCGGAGGGGGGGGAGACTATGTCTTCCTTTGTGCTTATTCACTTGGATAGTACGCAGCAAGTATAACTTAAGGAAAGAAAACCAACCTGCTTACATATTTGTACCTTTGTTATTCTACTCTATTTTAGTTGATACAAAAAGTAACCTATGTTGAGTTATGTTCTGCCATTTTGTTTAGTCTGTTGTTAGAATATTAAAATACAAACGGATTATTCGCTTATCGATAAAAAAAAAGTTAAATAACTAATGAAAGGACTAAGAAAGGTAGAGTTTACAATTCATGTTTCACATTTCAAGCTTTGACATCTTTATTAAGTGTCATTATTGAACATTTAAGTCTCGTAACTATTTAATTTTAATGTTAAATCAACCAAGATATCGCTGATACTTCTGCAAGAAGTTACTGTTGGCACAATAGAAATGCTATCTATAGAATAAATCAAAATAAATTTGGGTTGAACCATGGGAGAACAATGAACAATGCTTGTTTTTCTTTTAACACTAAAACGAACAATTTTCGCTACATATGCTGCGGGAATTGCCGAGCCTTCAAAACAACAACAATTAACAAAAACGTAATCGAAAAAAAAAGGAATGTCAACGATAGTATCACCATTTTATAACAAAACATTTTATTAAAAATTCCGGATCACAAATATTTAGAATATTTCTAAAACTTTAATAACCGGGTTAAAGGTATCTGTTGTGACAATCTTAATATTTCTACAAATTATGCTGTACAAAACTGCTTTATCAGCCGTGATTAATAGTTTGAAGAATATCCGTCTACTCTGTTCCTTTGTGCACTTATAAATATCAAAATCGAGTTTAGTGTCAATAGTATTGATAGCAAATGTTCATGTTAAATACATATGTATAAACACAAAAAACGAGACTCAAAGGTTGCTAATTTCATGTTATTATATGAGTTTATTTCAAACTCTCGACATTTCACCACGATATTCCTATTAATTTACAGTTTTGAGAATAAGCATTCATAATCTCTTATAAGAAAAATTAAATTGTACATAAAGCTTCGAATTAAAACAGCTGTATATGGAGCTTTAAAAACGTTCTATACTACACTGTTTCACCTTCTAGATGAAGGTAGTCCAGTATTTTTTTTAATCTAATAACAATCACCTGTTTGTTTTTTTCTGACTATAGATTTTGTCTATAACCAGAGATAAGCGACTATTTTATTGGCCCTGACGTTTCCAAACTCAAAAAACATCATAGAAAAAACGGTTACGAGATCGAAATGGACCTTAGCACCAAAGGTAAATTGTAGTTTTGAATTGTCTTTTCTTACTCAGTTTTCAAGGATGAAATGTGTATTTCCTTTCATGCCCTGTTATATATTTCTCTTTTTTTGTTTCATTCTTATTGCACTTGATATATATTTCATTCTTTTATGGCTGCACTTTTCCAATTATTCATAACGTGTTTTGTAACATCAGAAAAGGAGTCAATAAAAAACTTATAAGTTGAATGGAATTTCAAATCTATTTATGTTATATTTTAAGATTTGAATACACAACGCCGAATACATCGATTACACATACAGTTAACAGGGTTAGCAAAAATTATTAGGGAATCTGTCGTATATTAGCATATTTTGGTAAGTACTCATAAAACTCTAAGTGAAGATTTATTTTTATGCGGTCGAACATAGATTCTATACTCCTTTTTAGTGTATTAGAATAATCCTTCCTTGAGTAGTCTAATATGTTTGTTTTTTTGATAATTTCAACCACAGATAATTCTGTTATTGTTAATACTGCAAATTATTTTAGATTTACATTAAAGAGATGTTGCCATCTAAGTAGCGTACACAAATATAACCTTTATATATACATGTATATATATATGTATATATGTTCATTACCTACAGTATGCGTCTTACGTTATGAAATGTTATTAAGAATTAAGTATATTAAGATACGAAAATAATTCATACTAGAAGAACATTAAACCAGATTCGTTCCTATGGACCGTGTAGGCATAATAGGTTTCTATTAGGATGTCTAATAAGCTCTTAAAAAATATTTGCCTATAATTTTGTCCTTCCAGAAGTTTTATACAAGGCAATCTATATTATAACCCTTTACCATTCCCTCTATTCAAAGATCATAGCAACGTATAATTGGTATTTGTGGTAATTTATATTTATATAGAAACTTCTTCACATCCATATGCTGGTTAAGCGTTACAAATTAGTAATGTTTTACGATATGAACTAGGTCAATTATAAAAGTATATTTTCAATGTTTATTAACCCGAATTTTTAATATTTCAAAATATTTTTGGTGGAAACAGTGTTGAGATTCATTATATTCCTTGAATATTAAGTATGATTACATTGTTTCTCGGTAAACGTAGCAAGCTAAATCCTTGAAACTTCAGACAACGACTGTTAGGAAATTCAAACGTATTATAAAAGTGGCAGTAATTAGCTTGTTTGTTTGTGAATAGAAGCCTGTAATAAGGTCATGGCTAACTGTCAGACTCATTGCTACAATAATCGGATGGGATGGAGTTTGTTGAGATTTCCACCCTTGAAACTAACTTAAAACAAGTATTTCGAAACATAATATTTTATCCTTCATTTATGAATATTTACGAAGTTGGTAATAAGAGAATTGCGTGAGGTACTTTAAGCGTGTTTAGAATTCTGAGACTTTTACGCCATAACCTTGAAAGGCGACATCGATCGATTGCCTCATAGAATTTTGTCAAACGTGAGAATATAATTAAAATATTTGAGAAAGTCACAATATATATTATACATATATATATATATAATATATGAGTAATCTGATAGCGACCAACATTTCTCATAGACTGTTCGATAGGGGACTCCGTTACGAAAAACCCCCAGTTTAGTCAAATTTGAAGTACCTTTAATTTTCAGCTAATTAGTTAAAACTATGTAAATGATCATAAGCTTGACTGAAACACTCAATTCTACATCATGACGCTATGATTAAATGTACGTTTGCTGAAAAATATATAATTTATTTACAGACTAATTTTAAACCAGTAAGACACGATTTATATGACTGAAACTGCCTGTGAAAATATACGTCTCAAAGAGGACAAAACGATATGTCATGCTTTAAAACCGACCATTACGTGAGCATTAATCACCAAAATAACATCTTCCTGATATACAGGTCTGACATGGCCTGTTGGTTAGGGTGACTAACGACTCGCATTCTGTGAGTCACGGGTTCGAATCACGTCTTCGAGTATGTTTGTTCTTACAGCCGTCGGGGCAATATGATGTGATAGTTACCCCCCCCTTTTCATTAGTAAAGAGCATGGCAGTGGGTGGTGTTGATTAGCTGTCTTCCCTCTAGCATATCACTGCGAAATTAAGGACATCTAGCATAGACAGCTCTTCAATAGATTTGCGTGAAATTCAATATACAAACAAAACCTTACATAAGATAGCCAAAGGTGAATTACACCTACTCTAAATTACAAGAGAAGCCACATTAAAACCATTTAATTGACATTTATTAAGATAACATAGCTACAATGTCAAAAAGATCGTGTCTTTTGATTTAGAAAAAAAAATACATTATTATTACCTCTGATCTGCAATCTTTTCAATTAGTAAATTCTTACTAAAATTGTTTTTAACAGAAAACTTCCTGGACAATGTTTGTGATTAAGTTTCTCAAAATTTATGTAAAAATGTAGACTAATGTTCTGAGGACTAACATCTATTTGTTTTATGGCGTTAAATGTTATCTTTCGTTCATTTGAAATAATACGTCAAAATTGGACAAAACAAGTATTTGTTGTTCCAGAATGATTAAAAGTAGAAAATATCAGTTCCAATATGGAATTGCAAGATAATTGTACACGTACATACACACAAACTAGGTAAAGTGGATAACTACAGGATTATTTTTACATTATACTTGTTGTTTTACTGATTTTCGTTTTTAATGGTGTTTCTCCAGATTTCCCAGTGTTAAGATCAAAAAAGAGATATTGGATCTTTAAAAGCCCGGCATGGCCAAATGGTTAGGGCGCTCGACTCGCAAACAGAGGGTCGCGAGTTCGAATCACCGTCTCACCAAACATGCTCGCCCTTTCAGCCGTGGGGGCGTTATATTGTTACGGTGAATCCCACTGATAGTTGACGGTGGGTTGTGATGACTAGCTCCCTTCCCACTAGTCTTACATTGCAAAATTAGAGACGGCTAGCGCAGATAACCCTCGTTTAGCTTTGCGCGAAATTCAAACTTAATATTAAGACTTTGTTGTCAGATAGGTGTGTCGACAATGTGGTTTTAGAGTTTGTTGTTGCAACAACGTATTCTAACTTATGATCTATAGACTTTTCTATGAAGTTGCTTTTTTACTGAAGGTTGCTATTATAGTAGGAAAGCAACTACTATAAACATAAAATTGTATAACGTGTTTACATAAAATTGTATAACGTGTTTACATTATTATTCGCTTATTGCAATGATTTTGAACGACCGCTTTGTAGTCTTAAATTGTTAATTTTTTTTCGGAATTTCATATGCTCAGAGCAGCTGAGGCCCTTAAAGGTTCTGCAGAAAGCGGATATTTAAAAAAATATATTTTCTACACTATATCCTTTTGCAATAATTTGATGCTAAACTTTTGAGG
>NW_013671181.1:0-3602 GCF_000517525.1 Limulus polyphemus
CTTTCTTAACCTGTTCTTCTTTATGAATATACATTAAATTATTATCCTTAGCAAGTGAAGTTCACACTTTATGAATGTTAGGGTTAGATACTTTGCTATTTCAGGCTTTAAGAGTAAAGAAGCTATGATATTTGAAGTTTTACTTATATAAGTACAACACAAATGTTAGTCTTGGATATACATATATTGATCAAAATTCTACTAATTTTTAATACTTGAATCAATTCCATAAACATAGATACAATTAGCTCAGAAAAAATCAATCTGTTTCTTCAGAAAGGCCTTTGTAATTCAACCAGTATAGAATGCAAGTAAAATTTGATAGCATACTACCATGAACACAAGACTATTAAAATTGTTGAAAAATATAGGAACTTTTTCATATTCCTCCATCCACCAACACCTGATGTGTATCATTATGATGGTCAGCGAGCTCTGACACATTCATGTACAACATTTAGTTCCAATTATCTGTAATACAACAGGTTTCAAAACTTTTATGCAGAGAATAAAATGATCATGGACAGCAGAGAAAAAGCAAACAACAACAAGATTTAATAAATAAAGTTTTACTACTTTGGTATTACTATTACTGGCTGTTGAAGCAGATTATAAACATGTCTGTACAAGAATCTAAACAAATTCTACTAGTTTCAATGAGGTCAAAATTGCAGTTCTTTCATATGTAACAACTCCAGTGGTATACATAAAACTGCAAGATAACATCTTAAAACTTTTCCCTTAATGCCTGAAATATATATATCGTTTTTAATACCTAAGTAATGTTTAGAAAAGTCATTCATTTAGCTCTTGATTATCAATATAAATTGAATCAATATGCCTTAAGTATTATTACCTTAGCTATCAGGTATATTTTTTTGTTTGCTAATTACCAATTTTTTTAAGAGTAATATGTAACCTTCTCTTTAGGAGGATACATCTGTTGGTCTATGAATACTGATGAAGCAACAGATGTAGACAAGTTCAACAGTGATGTAGAGAAGTTGTGTGAGGAACGAAAATGGAAAAGTGTTTTTGAAAAATTCCACAAATCACAGGTTGAATATGAAAAGGTTGTCGTAATGGAAGTTCTCTAAAAGTTCTTCACAGCTTACTTTCAACCAAAATGATTTTGACCAGTTAATTTCATATAGACATATAGTTGTATTTACTTTTATAGCTCAGTCAGCTAGCAAATATGTAAGTTCTTTCAGTAATTGTGCATGACGTTTACCTTCTGTGACATAATACCTAGCATTATGAAACAATCTGGTACTTGTTTATATTTGAACATCATCAGTGGATGATTATCTTGAATATCTCTTACTTCCTTTAAGTCCCAAATATAAATTAATATTTAGTATGGAATATAACTGTATGATCAGTACAGTTGAGTTTTTCAAATTCACTTTTTTCTTTTAATTTTTATAGATCAATTTATCTCAGTTTTAGGTACATATTGATTTTTTACAGCCCAACAGTTGTAAATTTAAAATATTTTGGTTCTCAGTTTTAAACTCCATTTAGCAATATTTGCATATACCTTAAAGACCAAGAGACCTGTTGGTCCATCCTGGTTGTTTCAATTCACTAAATTGAAGTTTAAAATAAAAAACTGAAAACCATATCATTCAAATCTGTATCAAGCCTTCCCTTAAACTACCTTAAATTTACTGCATCCACCACATCTGAAGGCAACCCATTCCAAAGACCAAACACCTTGTTAGAACTGTCTTAACTGAAGATGACTCTACCCTGCCAAAATTTATATTTATGTCTCCTAAGCCTACTATTCTCACCATTATCTACAAACAAAAATGATGCATCAACACTATCCATTCCCTTAACAATCTTAAATACCTCAATCAGATTCCCTCTAAATCTTTGTCAATAGAAAAGTTTCAGAAATCTTGACCTGTCCTTGTAGGACAAACTTTCCATCACAGATATTGTGTTAGTTTCCCTCCTATGAACCCTTTCCAACAATTCAATGTCCTTCTTCAGATAAGGAGTTCAGGACTGAATAAAATGCTCCAAATATGGCCTAACCAGTGAGCTTTAGAATGAAACTAGACAGTCCATGACCCATTGGGTTTGGATCACCCACTATTCAGAGGTTATGAAGAATTTGACTGAGAAAATTTTCTCATTTCCTTACCTACCATAACCAAGGCACATTATTGAGAAATTCTTCAAGATCTTGTTTTTGTCATGATAAGCCTTTTAATGAAGATGGGAACATTGACAGGGAAATAGATTTGAACGAAGAAGTTTTGTAAAGAGTGCGAACGATAGTGTGGTGTAAAATTACTCATGCCAGAAATTTTCATAAAAGTGCCCCCAAAAATGGTGCTAACTCGGTAACCCATGGCCCGATTTTAACAAAACTTGTTTTATTCTGTTTCTATTCTCATTTCTCATATTCTATTCGTATTTCTATTCTCATATTGTGCACCAATTTGCTGTATTTAATTACAGACAAACAATCTCACAGTTTTAGTAGTATATAGATTATAACAAGTTTAGACTTCTATTTATGTAGTTACAACCTAAAACCTTGTTAGACATTATGGTAAGCACAGATCAAACCTGTTTTTCTTATTGTGTAGACAATTTTGTGTTAAATGTAAAAATCTGTTATAACTGGAATGATATATATTCCACATACTCTCATGAATTCATTTATAAAATATTATTCTGAGTAATGACTAATGACTGGATGTTTAAAGTATAAAAACATTCAACATCATAGTTTTTCATACTAATTACCAAAAGAGTTTTAATCTTTATATTTCAAAGTGTAATCAGCATGTTCTGTAAATTAGGTGGAATTGTTAACAGAAAAAAATGTCTAACAAGAAAATTTTCTTTCCTTGCAGTTGGTTCTGCATACCTCATAATAGTAAAAAATTGAAATTCTTTATATACATTGTTTGAAGTCCAATAACCTATTGATGACCACTCTTTGAACATAAGTAGCTTATTTGTGTGTAAATTTACTCTGTTGAGGTACAGGAAAACAAGAAAATTTTAATGACCAGGTGTTTTTCTGGTAATGCACATGTTTTCTATGGTTGATTAATAATTATATATTTTAAAGTTTTTATTTTTAGACTACCATCCACCTTGGACAAAAGTCTAAATGTAAGGAAAATTATAATTCCATGTAGTAATCAGTGTCTGAAGCAGTATTCAACGCTTAATGATTTGTTAATACTGTAAACGGTATGTCTGCGGACTTACAACACTAGAATCTGGGTTTCGATACCTGTGGTGGGAAGAGCACAGGTAGCTCATTGTCTAGCTTTGTGCTCAATTACAAACAAACAAAATTGTGTAATTAACAGTTAAAATGATATTATAGTGTTTTTAACCTAAAACTTTTTGAAATGCCTTTATCTTGGTAGAGCTGTTAAAATATAATATTGTTGCGTCAGCGAGATCACGTGACTATTCTCACGCCACCTGCTTTCTAGAACTATCCCGTTCCTTCGGGAGTGCTCTAGCATTTACTAGATTGGGGGGTGGACTGGTATATATATAATATGGTCACGGCGTGACGTGACAGTGTGTGTGAAGGTAATGAGTAATTGAACTGCAGT
>NW_013671181.1:3623-5743 GCF_000517525.1 Limulus polyphemus
ATGATTAAAAGGTTTTCGCAAAAATTGAAATTCGAAGAGTCAAACACCCAAGAGTACGTTGAAATGACGTTTTCTCACTGGTGATGATATTCGCGGTCCTACCAAGTTCGTCATTACTTCGGGAAAAAAATTACTTTTATTTTGCAACACCCATTACTTCTTTTACTCATGACACACTACAAAAATATGACCTGTAGACAATTATGGATGAAGGCAGGTACCCACAAAAAGCCAAAGTCCATACCTGTGAAAGAAGTAATTGTGGTTTGGATGGTTCGAACTTTCAACTTTTACTACCTTTTCACGCAGTGACAGGCTGTGATACAACTTCATACCTATCAGGTCATAGCAAAAAAACAGCTTTGGAAGTTTACTTTGAGCACAAAGAATGACTTCATGGCCTTGGCCAAGAGCCACTAACTTAGGAGAGAATTGCAAATGTAGAATCTTTCCTGTGAAGAATTTACAATGTTCCAGAAGCAAGTACTGTGGATAAAGCAAAAGTTGTTATGTTCTTTTGCTTCCAACAAGTGATGCTGCTAAATTTCATATCAGTAGAGCCCATTTCCAAGCTTAACTTTGCTGCAAGCTGACAAACAAAATCCAACTCTTCTACCAGCCACCACAATGGGATGGGAACTCATAGATGGCCACATAAAGCTGACACATTTGTTTTTCCCCTCTGTTCCAACATCTTAAATGCAATTCATTACTTATGGTTGCACAACCAGATGTTCATCTCTACAATGTAAGTGCTGAAAATCCAGACTACCTTGCACTGGATCTTCCAAATGTTCTGGAGACTGTATCAATGGATCACAATAAACTAAAGTCATGCTGAGAGTGTAATCATGTGATGTTCAATTACTTTACATAACTGTTATCAATAGCACGGTGATAAACTGTTTATCAACATAAAAATAGTTTGTACTGATGTTTTATGGTGAATATGTAATATATCATTACTTATTATGATACTATTAAAAACTTCCTTAGAAAGTTATAGTGTGAAAAAGTCTTTTCCGAAAAATAGGTTTTGGCGTTGCCGTTATTTTTTTGAAAAATGTCATTTGTATACAAAATTAAAGGGGGGAAGGTTTGAGAACTTTATCTTTTAATTTTAAGAGATCATATGAGTTATAAAATGTGGGAAAAAGAGTTCCACAATCGCAGTTACATTCGATTTAAAAAACACAAGTTAGACCAAGTTAAGCGAAAATGGTTGCCTTTTTTGCAATTTTGAGAGCTTAAAACACAAAAGTGAGCTTGATATACAGCAGTTTTGGATTCAGCCTGTCCAAATTGTGGTAAAACCACTATATACCAAATTTCAACACGAAATGCCTTAACAGTTCAATACATATTATATGTAGGAAAGTAATACTGAATGGAAAGAATGAAATTTATATCAATACATATTATATGCAGTAAAGTAGTACTCAATGAAGATAATAGCATTTATGTCAATACGTATTATCTCTAGTAAAGTAGTACTCATTGGTGAAAATGGGATTTATATCCATACATATTATATGCACTAAAGTAGTACTAAATGGAGAGAATAGGATTTATATCCATCACTAACTAATAAAGGCTTATTCCTTTTGCCACTCTATCGAGAACGCCTTCACGCTATTTTTTTTGTTTTGGTATTGAGATCAATTAACAAACAATATTATATATATAGCAAACCTCCATTACTAATATTTCTGCTACATGTGCTGTAATTTTTCAGTAAATCTTATTTGTTGAAAAACACAAATCTTGATATTTTCTCCACAGTCTCACAATACTATTACATAGATTCAGATTTTGCACAAAGATTTATTTCTGAAATCTTGCTCAACTAATATGAATTAAGCATTGTTTCAAAACATTATGTAATTGAAGCAAATAAGATGAGGTATGTATTTTATAAAGATTTATGGGTTTTCCTCTTTTTTCAAACAACTAAATCAGGTTACCAGATTTTCTTAATATAATGCAAATATTCTGTCATTACACTTTTTATTCATTTTGCATTGTAAGAAACATCTGGTTACATAAACACCAGTTAATGGGATTAAGACTAGGCAATTATAAGCTTCTTCATCTTCTGGAAGGTAGTGTGAAACAATTCA
>NW_013671181.1:6704-14042 GCF_000517525.1 Limulus polyphemus
TATTTTTGCAAAAATAACCATTTGGAACTTTCTCCAGTTCATCTTTTGGGAGTGCATATTTAAATAGTGAAGAGATATCTAGATCTTTTTCTTGCTCAGTTATCAGTTTAATTTTAGTAAAGTGAATTTCACCAAGTGAATCAGATCCTTCACGTCTATCGTTGTCATTCACAGATGTATTGTCAGTAGAATGATCATCCAAAAGATCCCCATCGAATCCTGAAAATGTCTGAGACAAATCTGTAACATCGTCCTCTGAATCCATGTCTATCATTTGTTTTTGGCTTAATATCTCAGCCTGAGCTTGAGTCACAGCACACAAGGGAAACACATCAGGATTGGCTCGCTAACCATTTTAGGTTCAGCAACAACTTCTCCCCTAGCCAAATCGTTTCCCAACAACAATAATTGGCAGAGTAGGTCTTACTCCAACCACAACTGGTCCTGAAACTAGGTCTGATGCTAAATAAATATTATGAAGAGGAACATTAACAAAGCCACCCTCAATACCCTGAGCAATAACAGACCCACCAGTAGCAGAACTCGAATCTAAAGGCAATATACCTTCTAATAACAATGATTGAGTCGCCCCAGTATCACGTAGAATATGTATGGGTATAACAGACACAAAAGGTCTAAATTCCTCCCCGATTACATCAGCCTTTATATCAATGGCCATATCAACTGCACTCTCTCTAGAAGATTGTAAGAATTATGACAAAGTTAAAGCTGCCATTCTCAAAGCATACGAGTTAGTACCAGAGGCTTATCTCCAAAAGTTTAGAGGTTATCGCAAACAAGATTATTAAACTTATATGGAATTTTCCCACGAAAAGGAGGTTTAGTTTGATCGATGGTGCAATTCTATGCATATTGGCAACAGTTTTGACAAACTAAGACAGTTATGCCTAATTGAGATATTTAAAGATTGTGCCAGTGAAGACCTCAAAACTTACTTCAATGAAAAGAAAGTTGAAACACTACAGGAAGCAGCCGTTCTTTCCGATGATTACACTTTAACACATAAAACCACTTTTTATAAAAAGAAATACCTACCATCTCAACAAAAACCCGTATCTGTTTAATCTACTGAGGTTGAGGATTCTTCTAAAAAATCCAGCTCCTCTAGTTCGAAATCTTCATACAATCGGGCTAAAACTTCTTCAAAACAATCAAGGCCTGTCTGCCATTTTTGTAGAAAACCTGGTCATGTTATGTCCGATTGTTGATGTTTGAAAAAGAAAAGGAGGCAACACCCAGTGCATTTGTGTCCACATATGGACGTAATTTTACCAGATCACCCGATGTTGCTATATTTTCGTACAAGACATCACCTCTTACAGGAAGAATCCAACAGGTTTTAAAAGTGAAATGACAGTAAAGCTATAACTGTACCTAGTATAATTTCAACATGGAATGATACTGGTCAAATTTTAAGTAACAAGAGCAGTAGTTGAAGGAAGACTATCGTATGGAACAATACTGTTACACATGGAGAAAAAAAGACAACATGCAAAATTTGTTGTTGTTTTTTTTTAAGTTAAGCACAAAGCTACTCTAAAGGCTATCTGTGCTCTGCCCACCACGGGTATTGAAATCTGGTTTCTAGCGTTGTAAGTCCGCAGACATACCGCTGTACCCCTGGGGGCAACAAGCAAAATATAAATTCTTCAGTGTCAGGTGCAGAAACCAGTGTCACAGAAAAACATGTCAAGCAAGCTCAATCGTATAGAATATAATGGTGAAACAGTTTTACATAATCGTATAGAATAGCATGGTAAAACAATACTACATAATCATTTAGGAGAGCATGATAAAACAGTTTACATAATCGTATAGAATAGCATGGTAAAACATTTTACATAATCGTATAGAATAGCATGGTAAAACATTTTACATAATCGTCTAGAATAGCATGATAAAACAGTTCTACATAATCGTCTAGAATAGCATGGTAAAACAGTTTTACATAATCGTCTAGAATAGCATGGTAAAACAGTTTTACATAATCGTCTAGAATATCACAGTAAAAGTTTTAAATAATCGTCTAGAATAGAATGGTAAAATAGTTGCTTCCCTAAAGTGGCCAAAGGCCGCTGGAGGGATTACCTGTTTTAACCACTCACACCTCAATACAGTAGTGTGTTGTCTGTCAGTAAGTAAGTAAACATTAAAATGATATCACATAAGGGATATTTAACGTTGCAATTTGTACTCTCATGGTGTCAGTAAAACATGTGCATGCCATGAATCACGAGAAGAATTATGCACTCTGTAGGCTACAATACAGCATTACATGTGAATTTCAAAAGCAAGAAATATAAGTATTTGTTGTTGCGTATTAGAATTTTAAATGGTCCGAAATTGAGTTAACTGATAATCTAAATTTATTAGTTAAATTGTACTTTGAATTTAGTATTTAAATAAAAAAATACCGATATATAGTCAGTTTATGATATTTGCCAATAAGATTGATACACACCGTTTTCGTTTTTAACACAAATATGTTTTAATATACTCGCAACAATATAATCTACAATAACAATTATTACAAATAGTTATTACAAACAATGATTTATAAACAAAAGTTTCACAAACTTGCAAACAATATAAAGTTTTCTTTCTAGTCTGGAACTTCCTTGATATCTTATCGAGGGTTCACGATGAGCGAGTTAATTACGAGTTGATGTAGATACGATTCGCTGGGAAGCTAGCTAGCTTTGTCCTTTGCCACACACGCTAAAACGCAAACAACTCGAGCTCGACTTGAAGCCGAGAAGGAGAAAGAACAAGCTCGTATTGAAGCCGAGAAATAACAAGCTCGTATTGAAACTGAAAGAGAAAATAAACGTCTCAAAGCCGAAAAAGAAATTAGGCTGAAAGAAATGGAAATTAGACTCAACACTGATCGACGAAGGCAAAATGACAACTTCGAACTTAATCCATATGTTAAAGTACCACTTTTCAATGAAAATGAAGTTGATAAATATTTCCAACATTTTAAGAAGGTTGCACAAACCATGGAATGGCCCACCGAAAAATGGTCATTATTATTACAAAGTGTTTTAATTGGTAAAGCACAAGAAGCTTATGCAGAATTGCTAGAACTAATATACAGATACACTTGGGAATAATGAACGTTCAAATAGTATGTATAATGTTGTGTGGCCCTCTATGGAGCTAAAGTAAGACTCTTGTTCCTTACCATTTACTCACAGATAATCTATACATTCCAGCCTGGATGTCCATTTTGAATTCAAGGGTAATGCATTGGAGTTTCCTAAGAGCCATTTTATGCAGGTGGAATCCATTATCTGTAAGATAAAGAGGAGTATAGATGAAGTAAGATCTGAATTTACTTCCTTTTTGCCATTCAGTATTGAAAAGTAGTAATTTCACTCTCTTATGAAGTATCAAAGGAATAAATAAGATTATTTATAAATGCTTCATTCAATTTGTTTTTTAACCCTTTCTTGAATTCAAGAAAGAATTGTATAGTGATCTCTCTTATATAAAATATCAAACTCAGTTGAATATTTTAGCTACATTGTAAAGCAAACATAGCATTCTTTGTTTTATTGAAAGGTTAGCATTTTTATCAAGAAAATGTTTTTTTATTTTTTGTCAATGAAATGGTAGACATCAGAAGCTTTCTTTCTCATGAAATAAATGCCATTTTCTCAGTGCAATGTCAAAGATATAGAAAGCTTTGCACTTTTACCATGCAAGATATGCTATATTGACTCTATTTTCATGAAAATAACAGGCAATTTTTTTTTGTCTATTTTATAACAAAAATTAGATGGTATAAATGAAAATACGTTTTTTTAATATGAAGTACAGATGTTGAATTTTGTGTATTAAAACAATTTTGGAGCCCCACCTTGTTGCCATGCCCAGTTATGCTATGTTTGATGGCATTGCATCTTAACATCTTGTAACATGGTTTCTATTGCAAAAGCTTCATCGTAAGACTGTAATATCTAAAGCACACCCCTCTTCCCTACTGCTTTCCATAATCTATGTAATGTAAGACGACAATAGTTCTTTGTGACCATTTCAAAATCCTAATCACAAAGACATCCATCATCATTGCACTCTCTGGTTTAGCCTGTATGTCCTTATGAATTAGCGTGAATATCTAATTTATTCCCCTCTGTTAAATGGATATGTTATGGAAGCTGCTTGTGTACACTTGATTTGTACACTTGGCTTTGAAGCAAAAAACATGTCAATGTCCTCTTTAACATCTACATTTGCATATGTTTTCCCATTAAGATGGTGTTGCAGCAAACGAAAAAGATGGTAATCTGATGGTGCCATATCTGGAAAATATAGTGGGTGGGGGACAACTTCCCAACCCAACTCCATAATCTTGTGTTGCATCAAATGTGCTACATGTGGACGTGCATTGTCGTGGAGAAGAAGAATACCTTTCAGATTGACGAGTGAAGGGCATTTCTGATGAAAGACTCGATTTATACGTTCCAGTTGCTGGCTATAGATCTCTCTATTGACAGTTTGCTGTGGATTGAGGAGTTCGAAATGAATTAATCCTTTGATGTCCCACCAAATGCAAAGCATCACTTTCTGTGGATGGAGTCCAGGTTTTGTGGTCGGAAATGGTTTTTGTCTAGGTCTGAGCCATTGTTTTTGGCGTTTAATATTTGCATAGAGAATCCATTTAACATTACCGGTGACAATTCTGTCAAAAAATGGTTCACGCACATTATGCGCCAGAAGAGACGAAGCAACGTTGACACGTTGGAAACGATGATCATCGGAGAGTTCGTGAGGCACCCAAACACCTTCTTTATGGAGTTTTCCCATATTCATTAGATGTTTACGTATTGTTTCATGAGAGACATGCAATTTCAGGGCCCTTTCACGAATGTGTTGCCTTGGGTTAGACTCAATAAGCGTCTTCAGATCATCAATATCAATTCCAACATGTCGGCCCCTGCCATCACAGTTTTTGAGGCTAAAGTCACCTGAATGAAATTTGCTGAACCATCATTGACACTTACGAACGTTCAAAACATTTCCATAAACTTCTTTGATATTCTTAGTGACTACAGGGGTGTTGTTTCAAGCTTCTTGTATTCAAACGGCATTAAATACCGAATGCGTGTCTCGTCGTGTACCATCACTATAAGGGATTAGAGTATACTAAACTTTACACATTATATAGGCTGCACTAACGTGACTGTTGGGCGGTTCGTTTAAGTATTATAAGTGATGTACGTTTTTTAGGGGGTGATTTATGAAAGAGTTCCAAAACGCGACATTAATTTCTTGACGACCTAATATTTTCAGTTTTTGAAAAAAGTAAAGGTTTTGATATTCCTTTAACACGGGGGGATGTCTTCTTTATAGAATGAGAGTGCTAGAGAAAACAAGCGTTTACTCCTAAGTTAGGAGTACTTTTACTCACTTTATTCCAAGAATATCTATCTAGCTATCTCGCTATATATGTAGATATAAAGTTGACCTTCTAAAACTGTGTGATTTGTGGTTTACGGACTTAAAACGCTAAAATTCTAGGTTTGATTGCCAGTGGATCCTAAAGATGTATTCAGATTGAGGATTTATAATTTCCAAGACAGTGTTTGAATATTTAACATCGGAAAGGGCTGTTTTGTACCCATACTAATGTATGGGCGGGAATGTTTGACAAAAGTATACACACTTTTAAAGCTATTAAATTGTTGGAAACTGGTGAAATACAGAGATGAGTGACAGCTACGTCATTTTGTTGTATACAAGTCGGTACTAGAAAGAGAGCGGACATGTTGCGAGACGTTTTGACAACAGCTTGATTTAAACATTTGTCAAACATTGCTGCCCGCCAACGTCTGGTATCACTGTTACGCAATTATAAGAAACAACATTGAAAAGAAATGACAACCAAAATCGTAGCGATCAGCAAGTATGTAAATGATCTCTTCTATAGACGAAATGTTTTTATTCGATTGAGGAATAATTTAACCATAAAATCTTGTTCCATTAATTGTTTTATGGTAATATATATATATATATAATACTAGAAAAAATGTGGAAACAGTGGGAAAAAGATATAAGAAGCAAATATAATAGGAATACCACACTTTTTTGTTGTTTTTGGTTCAAATTCTCAACTATTTTTTTGTTTGAATTTATTAACATAGTTTTTTCTTTAAAATTTAGGCCCCCAGTGGCACAGCGGTATGTCTGCGGACTTACAACGCTAGAATCCGGGTTTCGATACCCGTGGTGGGCAGAGCACAGATAGCCTATTGTGTAGCTTTGTGCTTAATTACAAACAAACCAATTATAATTTAGTTGTCATTAATTGGTGGAAAAGAATATTGAGATGTACGACCTCAAAAGATAATGTAAAAACGTTCTTCAATTTTTAATATTAAACATGTATAATGTATCTACAACTTAGATGAAAACATCAAAAATGGAAACAACAGATTGTTTCAACAGACAAGATTGCTCACTGAACATGTAGATTACACACTCTGAGATCACCATCAATGACATTACACATTAGTACTCTTCAAAGTTGAGTTCAGGTTATTTATCTCTATCAGTTATTGGCAGATTCATGTCTGGGTAAACAATCGTTGAATACAGTCATTTCATATGTGCAACTGCACCAGACTACACCTGAGTCATATTGTGATGGATTATACTGGTCAAAAAAATGTGAGAGTTATGGATTGGTCAACAAGAAGACAACAGCATCCAAAATTCTAAGAGTTCAATGTTAGATGCTAGAAGCCAATTGTGAGAGAAAACATAGAATGCAAGCTATGTTGTCTGAGGTACCATGGTATAACAGTTATTCATATAAGCCATTCAAATATTCTAACATTCCAGGAGATACATATTTGTGCAAGTAGAGATTATAAATTTTGGGTCTTTGGATATTGTTGACAAGTGAGTTGGGAGGGTAATTAACATTCATTTATTTTTTTCATAAACTTCATGTGTGTATTTGGAGAGACAGTTCAAGAAATCCTACACCCCAAATAGTTAATTCTAAATATGGAGAGTACAAGTAGTTCTGTTGTGGGATAAGCTACAATATTGTGATCTGTTCTTGATCCTCTCATTATAATTAAAAAGAGCTATTCACCATAAGAACATTCTAGGATAGGAGATTCATTCTATAATCCAGCATAGGTTTATTCCACGGGCATAAGCGGAAATATATAAAGGGAGATGCTTCTTTTGGAGTTCAAGTTCCTGTGGAGTCAAACATTTCTTTCATACGAGTTTTATTTAAATACCATAATTGAAATTTATGTTTTATACATATATAGGTGCATGTATACCACTGGTAATATG
>NW_013671181.1:14977-20650 GCF_000517525.1 Limulus polyphemus
CACCAGATGTGCTACCTTCAGAGGACTGGGCTATTGTTTATCAAATTGTTGTTCCCAAAGCGCTTCATTCTGAAATATTGAAAGTTGCCCATGAACTCCCCATATGAGGTCATTTTGATGTCAACAAGACATGTGACAAAATTATGAGGCATTTCTTTTGACCAAAAATTAGGCAAGACGTTTCTCAGCTTTGTAAAACTTGTCATAATTGTCAGTTGGTCGGAAAACATATCTAGAAAATTCCTTTTGCGCCTCTGAAACCTATCCCAGCTTTCAAAGAATGGAAGTTCCGTCCTGAGGACATGGTCTTAGTATCCTTACCTACTATGGGATATCTAGTCAAAAAGAAAAGAAAGAGAGAAAGAAAAATAAAGAAAAACAAAAAGGAAGAGAAAGAAAAAGACAGGAAGAGAGAAAAGAAAAAAGAGAGAGAAAGAAAGAAACAGAAGGATGTTAAATTGCAGTTTATCATCATGAGAATGTGGTTTGAAGATAAGCTATGTCATAAGGGATGACAACATTTTTCCTGATGTACTTTCATGTACTATGAAATTTTACGATCATAAGGTGATTTGTATTGGTTGTGTTTATATACTGTAATTATTATTGAAATTGTATAATCCTTTGAATAATGTATTATATATATAATGTATTCTTGCCAATGTATGTATATTATGTCTTAATTAAACATTGTCTAAAGCCAATTTTTAATTCTCTAAGAAGGGAGTTGTAACGAATTTGTTATATTGTCAACGTTTGTTTAGATTAAATTTCTATTTAGAAACATACATAGTTTATACTGTTAAATATTGTAATGAACATCTTATTATATATTTATTTTAATATTGATGTTGTTTAGATTAAGTTTATATTTAAAAACATGCCTACCTTATAGTGTTAGATGTGTATTGTGAAACTCCCGCCTATTCTCCAAAGTTGTAGAAAATTCCCGAGAGTAGGAATCAACAATATTTCTATATATGCAAACGTTTAAACACGTTGTCCTTTGCCACACACGCTGAGCTCTCCACGATGAATTTATATGTTTTCGTAAAAATACTAATGTCCGATGAGAATCCACTAAAGTTAAACGATTTGTAACGTTCAAAATTTATAAATATTCCTTGTGAAATATCTTAAGTTTTCCGATTGATAAGCATTATAAAAATCACAATTATAGCTTTTGAAGTTTTATAGCACACCGATTATAGCGAACTAATAATAGACACTCTCCTTGGCGCATCGCGTTGGTTGTATTTATAGGAGTGGGAAGATTTTCTAGAAAATTCAGATTACATAACAATACTGAGCTATACTTAAACGTTTGCATATATAGAAATATTGTTGATTCCTACTCTCGAGAATCTTCTACAACTTTGGAGAATAGACGGGAGTTTTGCAATACATATCTAACACTATAAGATATGTATGTTTTTAAATATAAACTTAATCTAAATAACGTTGATATTAAAATAAATACACAACAACAAATTCGTTACATTGTTACTCCAAATTTTGGTTTTATTTACTTTTAAAACAGAACACTTTCGGGGACCCTGCACAAGTACATAAGTCATTAAAATACTCAGGGATGTACATTTGTGCATCTATTGAATGTAAAATTTGGATTTGTTGATATTCTTTGTAGGTGATTTTTGGGGAGGAATAGATTAATATTCACTTTTTCTTCCTCTTTAAGCTTCATGAGTTCAAGAAATCATACAAATTGCAATATTTTATGTACTTGATCCTCTGATTATATTACATATATCCAAGGGTCATAGGCAAACATCTATAATGTAGGGTACTACTTTTGAAGTTCAAATCCCTGTGTGATCAAACATTTTTTTCTCAAAACTTTTATTTAGATACTGAGTGTAATATGTGTTTTATAAGTATATAGGTGCATGTATATCACTGGTAATGTATCTACACTGCAAAAATTAATTGTTTCACACTGCTCTCCAGTGCATGAAGAAGTCTAGGTCATATATCTTGGCCTGCCCAGTTGCCTGATCTTTAATTACATTAACCATTATATAGTATTTTGTAAACAGATTTTACTGAAAATGCTGAATGAATTTAAAGTGCAATCACAGAATATTCAATTTGAAAACTCAACATCTTGAATATATACATTTCCAAACTGAATTATTGATATTCATAAGACTCATTAATGATACAACATTATACCAAACAATTTTAGTCAGTTATTTGTTACACTTTTCATCTGTTTAATCAGGTATTTATGTAATATTAAGAAAATCTATCAAAGAGGTTTGGATGTTTTAGTAAACAAGAAAAATATCTCTTTAAGACACTGAAAAAATTCTATAATTACTTGTAAAATGCAGTTTATTTTATTTGCTTCAGTTACATAATTTTGTGAAATATTGTTTAATTCATATAAGTTCAGCAAAACTTGGATCTTTTTAACAGAATCATGAGACCAACAAGGCTCTTTGTAAAGTAAAATGGTACAAAGTCATACGTGTGTTTTTCATCATACATGATTTATTTAAAAATTATAGAACATTTAACAGAATTATTAATTTGCTAATATATAAATCTATTTTAACAGTTTCAAATAACAGGTTTTGGATCAAACTAATAGTGAAAATATCAATTATAAAGATATTTAATTTTGTGTTTTTTTAAAGTTAAAAAACTAAAGTCTGATTTTAAACTGTTAATTTACAGAATTAGCAAAGAATTAAATGTACAGCTCATATCATGCAATTTAATGGAAATCTAAACTATTAATACTGCTTCAAGCACTGAATACTACATGTTCTAATAACTTCCCTGAATGTATATCACTTATATTTAGACTTTTGTGCAAAATGTTTTGAACTCTAACTGGTGAAATGTGCAACTAACTTTAAAAAATATCTATCTCATCACAGAAAAACTTGGTCCTTTAATTATTTTAGTTTCCACACTTCAACAGAGTAAAGGCAGAAATAAGTTGCTGATGTTCAAACAATAATTATGTATATCTTATTACAATTGAAAAATGTATCAAAAGAGTTTAAATCATGCACTATAATGTAGTATGCAGAAACAATTCTTTAGAAGAATAAATGTTTCTGTTAGACATCTTTTCTGCTACAGAACATGCTAGTTACATTTTCAAATGTCAAGTTTAAAACTCTTTTGGTAATTATTATGAAAGATTATGATGTTGAATGTTTTTGTACTTTAAACATCCAGACAAAAATCATTAATCAGAATAATGTTTTACACATGAATTGATTGTGGTGGTGAAGGTAGTTTATCACATAAATGAGAGTATGAAGAGTATATGTATATATCATTCCAGTCATAACAGCTTTCCAGATTTAATGTAAACTTATAATGCTTGGAAATGGCTTGAATGGGTAATGAAGAAGAACTTTAATATAAGTTTAACATAACAGCAAATGTGCAACATTTCTACAAGGTTTTGTCATAATCAAGTATGCAAAATTAATGCAAACTTGTCTACACAATAAGATCAACAGCTGTGTTTTGTACTGACCATAATATCTAACAGGATTTCAGATTGTTCCTTCAGAAGTATTGACTACAAGACTAAAGAGGCTATAATTTCATTGTATATGTCACTGGTTGGGCCACATTTGGCTCCTTACCTTTGAAGGGCATTAAATTGTTGGAAGGGGTTCAGAGGAGTGCTACTAGATTGATACCAGGAATAGAAAGATTGTCATACAAGGAAAGGATAAGATCGCTGAAATTGTTTTCTATTGAAAAAAGAACATTTAGAGGGGATCTAATTGAGATGTTTAAGGTTGTTAAGGTTAAGTTTGTCAATAGTGTTGATTTTTCCTTTTTTTTGTACTTAATGGTGAAAATGGAAGGACTAGAAGATACAAGTATAAATTTTGACAAGAATAGAGATCATCTTCAGCTAAGAAAGTATTATTTTTCTAACAAGGTGGTTGGCTTTGGAATGGGTTTCCTTTATACGTAGTGGATGTGGTAAATTTAAGTGAATTCAAGGAAAGACTTCATAAATATTTGAATGATAAGGACTGGGACTGAGTGTTTTATTTATACTTTAAAGTTCATTTCAGTGGGTGGAATGGATCAACAGGTCCCTTGTTGGCCTTAAATCATACATAAATATTGCTAAATGGAGCTTAAACATGAGGGAAAATAAAATAACCTACATTTACAGTTGTTGTGCTGTAGAGAATCAATATGTATATAAAACTGTGATAATACTTCTTAAAATTAAGAGAGAGTGAAAATGAAAAAAAATCAACTGTGCTGATCATACATTTCTATATCATACTAAATATTAATTTATATTTGGGACTTTAAGAAAAATTATATTTTGTTTAAGAAGTAAGATATATTCAAGAAAAACATTCACTGATAACATACATATAAATTCAAGTACCAAATCGTTTCTTAATGCAAAGCATTATGTCACAGAAAGTAAGTCATGCACAATTACTATGTCTTCATGTATATATGAAATTAAATGGCCAAAAATGTTTAGGTTGAAAATAAACTGGAAAAAACTATTAGAGAACTTCCATGATGACAACCTTTTCATCACCAAACTCTGTTTTGTGGATTTTTTCAAAGATACTTTTCCATTTTCGTTCCTCACACAGCTTCTCTACATCACTGTTGAACTTGTCTACATCTGTTTCTTCATCAGTTTTCAAAGACCAAGAGATGTATCCTCCTAAAGAGAAGGTTACATATTACTCTTAAATAATCAGTTTATTAACAAGCTTTAATAAAACATACCTGACTGCTAAGGTAACAATACTTAAAACATATTGATTCAATATATGATGATCTTCAGACATTTAATGAATGACTTGACTAAACATTAATGAAAAAGTTATTATAGAGTATCAACATAAAAACTAATAAAACAGATTTATTAGTCATTTCTGGCATTATGGGAAAGTTCTCATATGTTTCTTGAAGTTTTATGCATACAACTGGAGTTGTTTCAAAAAAACTGCAATTTTCATCCTTTCCATAACTAGACTATTTTTCTAATTATTTTGTAAGTATTCTACATGTAGTTAAAGACATTCTTGAAAAGCACATGTAGAAAGAATGTAAAATTGTACTAATTATCCTGCTTGGTCCTGTTTCTTGTTCTGTAGGATCTTGGTTTCTCCTAACAATTAAACAGTAGTTTTAATCATTTCTTCTTATATGTGTAATATTTTCTTACATCGTTATTGCAGTCATTTTGATTAGCAGTTGGGAAATGAAAAAGTTCATTAAAATTCTATCAGAATCTGTTGTAGTAATATATGATTAACAGTTATTAAACAGTTTATCTTTGTTAAACCAGTATGGTTAAGAAAAAATTGGGAAGTTTAAAATATGATAAGGCTCCTGGGCCAGATAATATTTCCCCAGTGGTTTTGAAGAAGATTAAAGATTGGATATGTGAGCAACTTGCTACTATTTTTTGTCAGTCCTTGAATAGTGGGAAGGTACTAGAGGATTGGAAGTTAGCTAATGTAACTCCTCTTTTCAAGGGAGAGGAAAAAAATTGTCCCAGTAATTATAGATCCATTAGTTTTAAATCGATTGTGGGAAAAGTTTTGGAAAGTCTGTTAAAAGATGCTTTGCAAAGTCATTTAACAAAGTTTAGAATTTTATTTGATAGTCAATATGGTTTCACTAAAGGAA
>NW_013671181.1:21210-24062 GCF_000517525.1 Limulus polyphemus
ATGGTGCCTGGGATGGAGGGGTTTCATATGACAAGAGGCTGAAATCTTTCAAATGTTTTTGATCTGATTGAGGTGTTTAAGATTGTAAAGTAAATAGATAGTGTTGATGCATCATCTTTTTTCATATTTAACAGTGAGATTAGCAGGACGAGGAGACACAAGTATAAATTTTGGCAAGGTAGGAGTCATCTTCAGCTAAGAAAGTTTCATTTTACTAACAGGGTGGTTGGCCTTTGGAATGGGTTGCCTTCAGATGTTGTAGAGACAGTAAATTTAAGTGAGTTTAATAAAAAGCTTGATAAGTATATGAATAAAAAGGGCTGGGTTTAAAATTTTCTTATTTTATTTTATTAAATCATTTTAATTTAGTTTTGAGGAAGGAACAGCCTAGATGGGCCAATAGGTCCCACGTTGTCCCAAAATATTATGTAACGCCATGTTATGATAAAACATAAAGCATAATTTCCCATAACTCTTCATGGTTACTTTTAAATGAAATTTTCTAACCAGTAAATAATGATATGTATATGATAGAAGATTTTCAACTCAGACTTGGTAACAGAACGAATAAATTCCCTATATTAAAACTAATGCATTAAAAAAGGTTCTTAGCAACTTATATTGAACATTTCAGTTAAATGTAAAAATCTATGAGAGATTGAGATATGTGAATACATCACACATTTCTAGCTTCTTGTACATTACAACATTTATTCTGGAAAAAAAAATATTTGCAATTAGAGGCAAGTAATACCATAAACATTTTATGAACTGATTAAGAAGAAAGAATAGCAGTCACTCACATCTAACATTAGAATACGGAAACTAACAAGATTAGTATTTAGGATTTATGTAGAAATTGACAATTTACCTGGCTTGACTACCCGGATTAATTCAGGAAAGATTGACGAATCACAGTGATTTGGGCAAAATACTGCATTCATCACAACAGCAGTGTAAGTATCTGAAAGTTAAAAAGAGATATGAATAGGTTATATAATATGTTCATCCAGACTGACTAATAAAATGTTTAATGTGAATATACAGACAATCTTAACATTTATGCCAATGATAATTAAAAATAACACCAAGTACATTTATCTCTCTTTTGAACCATCCATCAAAATGACTAATTTATTTACAGAAATGGAAAAAATAAGAGAGTGTAGTAAGCTACAATTTCAGTATTATAACTTACTTGTTTACTAGAGGGAGCTGCTAATAATGATGGTGAGGATAGATCAAGGAAGTTCGTTAAAGTATTCCTAAAAAGTTCACGATGATCTAATAATTCAAATATTTCATGGAATTTGGTAAAGTGAGAGTACATTATAAATGAGTAATCAATGTGATAATGAGTACTCAGTGAGCTTATGCATTCAGTGACAGAAATTTATTCACAGTTCAGCATTAAAAGTGAGATTTAATGAGTATTAGTAAGAACATTCTGCAAGTTTATTTGTGAGTTAGGTATATGTACCATAATCTTGAAATTTCTGTTGAGACATTATTTGTGCACTTAGGCTGACAACTAAAAGTAGCTTGTAGAAAAGGCCACGGAAGAAATAAGTTAATTTGTTTTTGTTACATGCAATCGATTTTGTGTTATTTGTACCAATTAGTCTAAAAGAACCTGTCTAACAAGTACACACTATTCTGTCAAATGCCACCAACTTTGATAAAGCAATTCTTCATTTTGTGTTTGTTTTCATTACCTTTGGTAGCTGTAATAGAATTTACTGTAGAAGATTTTAAAATTTCTGTATAATATTTAAATTAACTTTGTTAGCCATAAACACAAGACTGGTTTTAACAGAAGTCTAAGATTTTTTTTGGAATAACTGAAAACAAAATTATTAAAATACAGATCAAATCTCAAAGAGTTCCAGAAAATAAATTAACCAACATATATGTGAATAGTAGCTTATTATTTTAGGCACTTTATTGTGTGTGTGTGTGGTTCAGAAAAACTTGTCATCTTACATATTCTTCGTTTAGCCATGTTGTTTTCATTAAGACAGTATTTTCCAACAACTTACCTACAGTAACATTTTCTTTCCTCTGGTATTTTAGTTCTTTCCAAAAACATTTGTTAAAACAACCTCAGCTCGAAGATAGATTGTTAGAAATATTTAAAAGATATGTTATTTTTCTCAGGGAAGCATCATTTATTAAATACTTGATAAAAACTTTGGGACTTACCATTCTCAACATTAGGAATACGAACTCCATCCTTCAGAATAATATGGATGAGATTATGGTAGATATTTTTAGTTTTGGCTATTTCCAACATTTGTTCACTTCCATCTAAAGCATCAATGTTAGTGTATCCATGCTTTTGTAGCTGAAAATGAAGATAAAAAATATTATATTAATCAAATTACTTTTTTTAAAGAATGAAACATTGTAAAAGTGATGATGAGCTAGTAATCTGAAAATATTTCAACCAGTTTGCCTGCAGAGATATTTCTTTACATGTTTTAATTCAACAAGGTCTGATAGTTTATTTTCTAACCATGTTGTTCTGAAAAGGTAATAACATAATAACATACAAGTTTTACTATTTTTAAATATCATGATAGAATTAAGATAATGTTCAAAAATCACACTAAAATTAGTCTTCAAAATCACACATAACTAAGATAAATGTACTTTTGTTTGATAATATACCCTTCATAATTGAAAACTACAAGCAAGAAACAATGCTAAATTAACAGTTTAAAGAAATCAAAAGTCCATATTACATGCATATGTACAAGAAGATACCTTTAATTTAAATAGCATTTCTGCAGGGACAGCATCATCTCTATCAAATATTTTATTTTCCTAAAGGGTTTTTTTTTTTTTTTTTT
>NW_013671181.1:24391-27762 GCF_000517525.1 Limulus polyphemus
CTAATTTATTTTTCTTTAACGAACGTTTATTTTTTTTTTTTTTTGTTATTAAGTACAAAGCTACACAAATGGTGTTATCTGTGCTGTGCTCAGTGTGGGTATTAGAACCTAACTGTTAGCATTGTAGGTCCCCAGATCCACCAGAGACCTCTCTAAAGCTTTAGGTGTCTTGACTGCAATTTCAAGTGTTTTAAAAATGAAAAATAAGCAGCAGAATAACAACAAATACCTTTTTTTTTCTTAAATATTACTATGTTCTATTCTACTTTTATTTTGTGCTTTTATAGCTATGTTACATATCTACTTGTTTGTTAATTTCCAGTAGAAATTCTTTCCGAAGAACTTCAGCGGTACAAGTCCATTCTTGATTAAAACAGTTTATTCTTTCTCGATACAAACTTTTAGTACACAGTAATTCCACAGTTAGTACATTTCTCGGCACTTTTAAACTTAACAACGTTTATAATACACACTATAAATCACAGCGATTCACAATCTCGATAATTTCACTCTTTACCAGTGCAAAACACACACTAGCTCGAAACAGAATCATAAATTACTCAAAACTCACCGTGACTACTTTTCGCTTAACTCCGCTGGATTTTCTCACCAGGCTTATATACTAACAAAGAGGCATCTCCAGCATTCAAGGAGTTCCTGGTAATTCGAGAAACTCAGTCACGCATGCGCCAGCAGCGTCTAGTGACTTCCGCTGTCGTAACAGCTGTATCACTTCTGTACATTTACTGGCTAAGTTTATTATTCAGTAAAAAAAATCTTGATATTATAATGAAATATTTTCACATATTATAACATTCCAGTATCAACTTGCATGCTATTATATTTTTGTATGAATCATAATAAAGTTCTAGTTTTGAAATTTTTTATGTATTTTAAATAAATGTTTCACTTTGAATTTAAGTACCAGATTTCCATTAGCACCAGTCCCAGCTCCAACATCTAAGATTCTACAACTTTTATCCTTCAGGATCTTGGTTTCTATCACATCAGTTACAACAAGGGACCATTCTTCACATGTAAATTTACTTGCAAACTAGAAAACACAAAGAGACAGAAGCACTTATAAAAGAATATGTAATATGATTTCTGTCAAAACATGAAACTTGATTTTTGTAAAAATATTTTGAATACATTTGAGATGACATTAAGTAAGAAATAAGAAAGTTACAACATAGAAAGCTGCTGAATATCAAAATATTATCAACACTTCACTCAAATTAATATTAGTTGCACTTGATTATATCTATAGTAAAACTGACCATGATTTAAACCAGTAATTCAACTCACTGTGCAGGTGTGTTAACCAACTATGTTGTTGGATCTGTAACCTCTCATTACTCACAATATTAGTTTGTAAGAACAGAATTTGGCAAGATTCTCAATCTTTGTCACTTAGCTTACTAAGTTCAGAATTTGTTTTTAACAAAATGTCATTTTTAAAGATGATATCAAAATATTTTCTTTTATAATGATAAGTCAGACCAGAGATTTGAAACATCATTTCTACTTGCTGAGCATGTCTGTAGAAGAAGTATTGTACTCTTACAAATAAAGGAAGTGATAACCAATACTTGTGACATTTGTAATTTAGTTGGTTAAAGCATCTTCTTATAAGTAACTTAGTACATTTTTAATTCTCCATAATCTCAATTTTCACTTCTTCAGGGATTCTTCCTCATAGAATAGTGTCTCATCCTTAGACAAATTTCTGCAAATATGTTTAATACTTTCTACAAAAAAGCCACATTTTGGTTCCAAGTTATCAACCCTGTTACATCAGAGTAATAATAAAAGAAAAAAAGCACATTCAGGATGTGTGTGCAAAATCTGACAAAAACAGACATTAAATTGATACTTTTAAGTAACACATATAATTCAAACAAATAAATTACCGTGGTATATAGAAGTATATTTATTGTGCCATAACAAAATACGGATACCACTTATTTCTGTTTTATAAGATACCTTTTCATAGTCGTCTGCATGTTGATCATATATTTTGCATGTTTCCTCTGGTGGTCTATTTCCTTTATGAGTTGCTTCATACAGCCATGCAACTTCAGGATCCATTTGGTGATGAGAATGTTCACACTTGGCAGTGTTGGTATCTCCATGGTGACATCCTTGAATGTCCTTTTCTTTCTGACACTCACTGCTGCTAGATTTCTCTGCTGTGTGAGAACTAGATGACATGGCTGCTTGTTCCTTACCAGGTGACTGTCTCAAGCAATGTAGCGGTTGAATCTGATAATTACAAATAAAGATGCAAGTTCTGAAGTATTAGAAAAAGTTGCCATCTAATGTGTTGTAAAAATTTAACATAGTTTTGATAAAATGTTGAAAAAAATCCATTCTGTGTAAAAAATTTTCACCATAAATAAATCTACTGTGATCTCTGTCATGACTCTTCCTATTTATACACCTTTAATATTATAAGAAACTTTGTGCCTCCATTCATTTGGATTTACAGTGAATATCTGAGCATAAAAAGAATAAAAAAATTAATATATATATATATAGGATTTTGAATGGCACACCTCTCGTTATTGATTAACTTTGATAGTGTTTTTTTCCTAAATACCAAAACACTGTATGAATTATAAGTGTATTCATTTCTTTTACCTGTTAACCAAAGATATCCCAACCACAGTTCCCAGCTATACAGTCCAGGCTGCTGATTAACAAACTACATTCTGTAAGCTAGACCTCAGGTTTGGTGTTTGTTAACATTGTGGGGGTTGGTTAGTTTTTATTTTGTTGACTGCTACAAGATAACATTAATATGAATTATATATTCCCAGAGAATGTTGAACACCACAAGGCTTCTGGTGCTTTACAGTCAGACACACAGTCACTCACCTCTTTTTCATAAATACAGAAACTCTACACTTACTTAAACAAGAAATATAATACATAATATTAGCATAATACTACATGCATGTATTTTCTGGTTTCTCTATGGGAAAATTTTGCCTTACAAATCTTTTAATGTTCTTTGAAAAGGTTACTGCTATTGTAAATGAGGGTAAGAGTGTAGATTTGGTGTCTCTGGATTTTCAGAAAGCATTTGACAATATGCAACATAAAAGGCTTGTAAAAAAAAATATTTATAGATATATGGGATAAGTTAGCAAACTGGATAGCAGAATGGCTGAATGGAAGAAAGCAGAGGGTTGTTTCAAATGGAGATCAGTCAAACTGGATTAATGTCACAAGTAGGGTACCTCAGGGCTCAGTCTTAGGACCTTTGCTCTTTTTGATTTACATCAGAAAAATGTTCCATTATCGGTAACAGTCACATCAGTGGTGGTAACTTCATTAACAGCTTCACTGTTTCCCTTCTCTAAACT
>NW_013671181.1:28762-37199 GCF_000517525.1 Limulus polyphemus
TTTCCTGCAATTGTTGGAGACTTTCTTCCTGTTTCCTTTCTTGTTCCAGTTGCCACTGCTATAACCTCTCTTCTTGTTTATTTTATTTCTCCTCCAACCACTGCTGTAGTCTCTCTTGTTTATTTTATATCTACTCCAACCACTGCTGTAGTCTCTCTTGTTTATTTTGCTGTCTCAGCTGCCACTGTTACAGGTTTTCTTGCAACTGCTGTTGTCTCTCTTTTTGTTTATTTTCTCGTTCTTCTTGTTTCTTTTGCTGTTCTTGTATTGCTGCCATCAAATCTGCTAAGCTGTAGTTTGATTTGCCACCTCTCGTTTTCATCTTCTTTTTTTTCTTTTCCGTCCCACTTTCTGACACCAAATTGTATCTGCTTGTTTGTTAATTTCTCTTAGAAATTCTTTCCGAGAAACTTCAATGATACAAGTCCTTTCTTAATTAAATCTAGTTTATTCTTTATCAATACAGCTTTGCAACACACAGAATTTCTACAGCCAATTTAACTTAAACACACGCTATAATTCACAACGATTCACGCACTTACGGTCACTACCGCACGCTTGACTCAATTATCTGTCTCTATATCTATATATCTGCAATTATTTGACGGGGTTATATACTACAATAGAGGGCGCCTGGAAAAGACTATAGTTGCCAGGAAAACTCGTGATTCTTCTAGAAACTCATGACGTGTTACGTGACTTCCACTGTCGTAACATTATGTTAAAACACCTTATCTAAGCCACTTCCTACAGTCAGTTTCTACCGGCAAGGAATTTTTACAGATGATATTAATAACTGTCTTTAGACATGACAACTCAAACGAGCCAGGATTTGAAACATTGTTTCTGTTCACTGGCTTTAAGACTTTTTTAACATTTTATTATTAGTAGTTTTAGTTTAGTTTGGAGAATAAAACAGCTGAGATGGACAAATAGGTCCCATGTTGTTCCAAAATATTATGTTATGCTCATGAGCATCTGCAGAAATTTTTCCAGGGGGTGGCAAAGTCGAGATCAGGGGACTGTGAACCTGCCTTAAAAGTTTTCCCATTATAGTCAAGAGAATAGGCAAGCTCCCACAGTCAGATTTGATGGGTTTATTATTTGTAAGGTTAGATTAAGCCATACTGCATCAGTCTCTTTGAAATCCTGCTACAGTTATTACCGGCCTGCGGCAACAGATTGACCCCAACCTCCAATGTTGTAGTCGAGACCTCAATGACCAGGACCTCAGGGTTAGAGAACGAGACCTTAGGGGTTGAGACCAAGACCGAGGCCTTATAATAAATTACACAGTGAAAAATGAAGCAAGAAGAATAAATATCACATGCATCAAACAAACTGTATTAATATCTTAATATTTTACACGTTAACCACACAGTCTTTATTTTAACGCCTCCTCCTATGAAAAAAAGAAAAGAAAGAAAATGTAAAAAAAAATAATGAATGAAAAAAAAACAAATCAAAAAGATCAGCAAATAAAACTAAAACCTATATTGGTGTCAGCAAATTCTTTATGATCTTTAAAGTCAAACAGGATCACACCAGATCTACTAGACATGTTGAATATCAGGTATAATTGCTAACGTTTGACATAAAAAAATACGTGCACCAGATAAAGTTCTTATACATTTGTAGTAAGCCTACGCATAATACAGTGTATAGTGGCAGTTAGTTTTGAATAGCGCGTATTATAACCGCGGATAGGCGTGCAGGCAATATGGCGGTTGGTGACGTAAACAAAAATAATAAGGCGCTATTAAAATCGTTGCTAAGGTGTAGTACCTTGTGGGTTTTACTTGTAAAAGATCTTCAATGCTACACCGCGCCTCGTATGAATTGCTGCGTAATCGATATTTAGCGCTTAATAATCATGGGTAGGTGACTGATCTAATACTGTTAAAACTAAAATTTAGCCGGTCTCGTTTTTGAAACCTGTAAAACACGGAGACCGAAATATTCCGAAGGGTGGCCTCTATACCTACAACACTGTCGATCACACTGTGTTAGGGCTCAGGGGATATCAGTAAGACCGCCTCGGTCTCTTTGACGACTCGACTGACAATTGCCATGTCGAATATCCAAAAAGCCGCCGTGGTAGCGACGTTTTTCAATATCTAACTACAGGGTAGATATTTATAGATTTTAAGTAAAGCTGCTGGCAACTTTTATTAGTATTGAAAATTATGTGTAATAAGTAGTGTGAAATTGTGAAGTGAATAAAAAAAAACTTTTAAATTCATAAAGAAAGAATCATGTTTCTCATTTTCCGGGGACTCCTATCGTTATACTATTGAGTAGGTAAATATGTTCATGTAACTCACAGTATTCTTCACACACTTAAAGAAATTAATATACTGAACTTTGTATGTTCATGTTTTTGTTTTGTGTAAAATCAAATCAAATAATTTGTAGTCTAGTCTCACTTCTTGGTTTAACGATTCAAACTAAAAGAAGTATTCTGCAGCTAATATTTTTACACGTATCTTATTCTTAAAATCTTGGTTAAGTTTAAACTTTCCCTTCCAAAACTAAGTTATAATAAGAATAAAATGGGTGATATATAATAAAATTAATATCTTAAATGGCAAAACTCTAACTAAAGACTACTACTATGTTTAGTTCACAAAATGACAAACTAACGAGAATAGTAATGGCTATACTGTGAAAAGAATCGCCGAGTCATGAAAGGTCTTCGATGGGTTTATTGTATTAATACATACAGCCGTGCAAGAAAACTTTCCTTCTGTTACGCGCCCCCCAATCGCACAGCGGCATGTCTGCGGACAACGCCAGAAACCAGGTTTCGACACCCGTGGTGAGCTGAGTACAGATAGCCAGTTGTGTAACTTTGTGCTTAACTACGAACATTCTTTACGCTACGCCTACAAAAACACTGGTCTATCCTAATGTTTGCAACGTTGTAATGCGTTATCCTCTATCATACTTTAAGAGCTTGAACTAAACTGTCATTTAACACCAATAACTTATCTTTATAAATAGATTATACATAATTACGAATAGTAAACGTATATAAATTTAAAAAAAGTTCATTACCTTATAACCTGGAATTAGTCACCTACAATCGTTGCCCTGACACCTCGCTTTCACTCCTTTTTATATAAATATCAGTGTGCGTACACGCATCCAACTGATATGGTTATAATACGCATGCTCACTGGTGCACCAATCATTGCAAATACTAAATAGATATGTTCCTGCAAAAATTTATGACAAATGCTTGAGAAGTAGCGCTGAAAACACGGTTATATACACGTAATAAAATAGATACTTGACTCGTTTCAGCACTCTTACAAACTTCTTCATAAGCAACGTTTCAGTTGCAAATTCATTATTCCAGCACTAAGGAACACTAATTAGTAGACCGTCTCATGTATCTTTCAAGCTTGTGTTTTTCAGACTCGTGTTAGATCATGTTTTGTGGTATACTTTCGCAGAAGGCCAAAAACATTGTTATGACAAATGTTGAGTTGTGAAAAAAATAAAATTTGTATATTATAAGTAGAAAGCAATCAGTACACCCAGAAATAGTTAGGAGGCATTATTTTCACGTATGACCTGTAGGATTGTTTTGATTGATTGGTTGTTTTTGTTAAGCACCAAAAGTACACAATAGGCTATTTGTGCTTTGCCTACCACGGGTTTCGATTAGGGATGCACGGGTAGTAAAATTTAGCCGATTACCGGGTCTGGGTACCCGGACACTAAGCTTTGGCCAGGACTGGGCCCCCCCCCCCTAAAAATAAATAAAAAATAAACAACAAAAACAAAATTGACGTTTTTACATTTAACCGAATAATACAACAACAGAACATTCAAGTTTTACTTTCAACTTTCAAAATTAACTAACAAAAATGTGCACACCAGTTTAAAGAATGCCTGTATTTTTATAATTTATTTAATTTGTACTTGAGGAACAGTAGCATTTCGGCGTTTTCGGGTAAAAGCCTTGACCTTTCGTTTGTGATAATGTCACCATCAGCGCTAAAAGCCAGTTCTCTGTTTACGCTGGTCGAAGATGCGGAGATATAACGCCTTGCTATCCTGGCCATTGTGTATAATCGACCTTCATTTGACTTCCAAAAGTCGAGCGGATCGGGATTCTTTGAACGGTAAATTGATGGCTCATCAAGAAATTGTCGTAGTTCTTCAGAGGAAGTCGAGGTGTTGGCATTTGTGTCTGCTATTAAAAGAAGATAAACTCTGCTAACGTTTTCAAGTACAACGTGCATTGTAGATTAGTTCATAGTCAGCAAACCAAAGCGGTAAATGGTTTGTAATTTGGAATTAAAGGCAAGAATTGGTAAAAAAAAAAAGTGAACAAGAGAGCTGAAGGAGGATTTGGTGGAGGAATAAAAAAAATATAAAGGATTACTTACATAGAATCTTTGACTCAAACTCTGCCCAGGAGCCTTCTAACTCTGGAACATTGTGGGACTTGTCGGTTAGGGATTCATGAAATCATGAGCTTGTACCAATGAAAGCAACTTAGCCTTTGCGTAGCTTTCCCTGTCAGGATATAGTCGGCTTTGTAACCTGTGTCAAGTAACATCGCGACTGTGTAAACTTTGGTTTCCTCACAGAAGGCAAATCGTTTATCCATTGAATCTAATAGAGAATTTCTTATGAATTTTAGGTCGGGAATATTTTTTCTTCAAAATCTTCACCCGTTGGGATGACATCAGATGCCCAGGCATTTGAGCGACTCAAATTCCTTGTTTCGTGCTCGAATGGCTCAAGAATGGAAGAAACATTTTCTGCTATAGACCACTGGGATTGAGTAAAGATGAAGATATTATAGTCAGAGGCATAGATCGTCAGGGCTCGTTTTTGCTCAACTAGGTGTTTGAGCGTGTTGTGAGAGCTATTCCACCTCGTTAGCACATCCTGAATTAATTTATGCTTGCTTGAATCTCTTTCAGTTTTTCTGAGGCAGAAGACGAATGTTTAAAATGACCAACAACTGAGTACATCTTCATCAGACTTCTGCTTTTGTATTCCATCATGTATCACAAGTTGCAGGGTATGAGCCATGCATCCCACATTGGATACGGTGCTTAGATTTAAGGCATTTGTGATGTTGCGGCCTTTGTCTCGGAGCACAATGTGAACAGGCTGAGGTTGCAGATCCCACTTGCCAAGCGCATTGAGAAAATCTATTGACAAGTTTGGTCTGATGTGTGACTCTTGGAGGTGCTTAAGAGATAGAAGCACGAGCTGTCAATCCCAGTTTCTGTCAATCCAATGTGCAATTATGGCGAGATAGGACAAAGGGTTGCCATCAGAAGTCCATGCAACTGTAGTAATGCTGACGTGTGGCGCAAGCGATTCTTTAAGGACAATTCTCAATTTTCTTTCAACTTCATCGCAGAGTTTTGGAATTGCAAAGACCAAAAAGTAATGTCACGTTAATAGATTACAACGAGACTCTAAGGTGGCGATTATATGTTGGAATTCTTCATTTTCAACCACCGAATGCAGTTGCTCATCAAGCACAATCATCTCGCTAATGCCACGAGTAATTAACGATGCAAGTGGAGCATCACTGGAGAAGGGTTTAGTCTTCTGAAAACATTGCTTGAAAGTTTGCATTTTACTCCTCTTAGCCATCGAAATTTCAGCAGCGACATCTTCGTTGTCACGTTTTCTCTTCTTGTTCTCGTTTTCGTCGCTCTGCATGGTTATGAATTCTTCTTTATGAAATGAAGTGAGATGATTTCTCAGCGATTGGGTTCCAAACATCTTGGGTGGCATTACACTCATATATATTGTTGCGTCAGAGGGTCACGTGACTATTGTCACGCCGCCTATTTTCTGGAAGTATCTTGTTCCTTCGTGAATGCCCTAGCATTTACTAGATATATGTTTTTTCTGGTATATAAATAGGACGCTCACAACGTGACAATAATGTGTGTGTAGATAGTGAGTAATTGAACTGCAGTCAGAAGTATTGTTGACGTTCGTTGATTAGCGTTTGTTATAGAGCGACTGTTGAAAATAAGTGTATCGTAAAGTTGTATTCGGAAAGAATAAACCAGTTTTATTAAGTAAGGACTTGTGTCGTCGGAACGAAGTTACGGAAAATCAATTAACAAACGGAGACGTAACAATATCATGGTGGAGCAAAGGTTGCACTTTGCGAACCCATTCGTTTTGTTCTCAAAAACAAAATATCTCCAGATCAAGCTAGCCATGTTTACCGTTGGAATGAAAAAATTACTAAATTAATAAATTAAAATCATCTTTTGACTAAAAGAAGGTAAAATTTAACTTTCCACAACAGCGAGAAGCGGTAATGAACTGAGTTGAAAAGCCTGGAGACAACAGCAATATATAAGGTGGAAAACTAACAACTTTGAGATTTAATTTTTATTGAGATAGAAAGATTGAAAATTACTTACCAACCCCATGCAATTGCTAAGACCAGTGAAAGTAAGCGCAAAAACAATAATGTTGACATGTTTTAGAATCATTATGTTTATTAATGCCTAGCCCCAACTTCTCAAACCCTAATCTCCATTGTTCTCAAAACCCCCACCTTCCCCAGAAATCCACTTCTGAAGCCATGCCTGTTATTAACCCCTATTGTTCTTTGAATCTCCGACTTTCAGCGGGCGATCAGCCAATTATTTACTGACAATATCAACAAAAAAAGCCCCCCCAGTGGCACAGCGGTATGTGAAGCTAGAAACTGGGTTTCGATAGCCGTGGTGGGCAGAGCACAGATAACCCTTGTGTAGCTTTGAGCATAATTAAAAAACTAACAAACAAACAACAACAAAAAAGTGAAAATAGATTGAAAGACGTGGAATGTTGGTTTTGTGTACAGTCATTATGAGTTAAACAACAGCACTTGTAAATCTATAAACTAATAATACTTACAGTTCATACGCATGACCTATTTGTGTACAGTCATTATGAGTTAAACAACAGCACTTGTAAATCTATAAACTAATAATACTTACAGTTCACACGCATGACCTATTTGTGTACAGTCATTATGAGTTAAACTATTATTAGTTTATAGATTTACAAGTGCTGTTGTTTAACTCATAATGACTGTACACAAAACCAACATTCCAGAAAATAGGTCATGCGTATGAACTGTAAGTATTATTAGTTTATAGATTTACAAGTGCTGTTGTTTAACTCATAATGACTGTACACAAAACCAACATTCCAGAAAATAGGTCATGCGTATGAACTGTAACTATTATTAGTTTATAGATTTAAAAGTGCTATTGTTACAGTTCATACGCATGACCTATTTTCCGTGGAGCTATCTTTCAGATCTTTCTTGTAAACTTCATTATCTACTATTTACCATCTGTTACTTTAGTTCTCCAATAGGCGTGTCAGACTTATGTGTGTATAGCTCAAGCACAGATAAAAATATTTAATCTCTACGAAAAAGTTTAGATTATCACATTTATTTATTTTTAACTTGTGGTTGTTTTCTTTACAACTTGCTTTCTTAGAACAAGAAAAGAGTGTTTTTTTTGCTTTTTTTTTTCATGAAGACAAAATATAAGAACCAACGATAATATTAAATAACTTTATGTACACTACAACACTAGAGGAAATATTAGGGAAGGATAACCTGACAATCACAAAAATTAAAAAAAAAGCAAACAATACGTACAGCTGTAAATATTTTAACTTTCAACATACTATATAATAGTTTACCTTGAACTAACCATGCGCCCGCGTGCACTTCTTCAGTCAAGATTAGTCAGCCTTCAAGGTTTCCTCGACAACCTTTCCTGGTCACGTGATCTTTACATATTTTTCACCTTCATTACCCCATACATCTTGACCTTTACCCTTTATAATTTTAAAGAAGAAAAGTCATATATTTGAAAGCACTTGCGTTTCTGGGTTTTTAAAATCTACTGAAATTTTATGGTGATCCGTTGTGCTAGTTCTGTTATCATGACTTATATTACAGTTAAATATTTTTCACGAAATTCATCTCCACCTAAAGTTTCTGACTATCCAATTATTTACTCATCCAGTCCCTTTACTACTACTCAATGCTCACTTTTAATTCCGGCTATCATTTTATCATATTGAATCTAATTATAGTTTTAAAATTAAACTTTCATGAATCCTCTATTTTAGGTCATCACACTGAAAATAATCTAACGTAAACCACTGTTTATCCTATAAACTCAGTACGTTAAATAATGAAATCGCACAATAAATATTAATTCATACACATAGTTATAACAATAGTTAAAGAATGTTTAAAATAATATATCTGCTGTACCACATCGACTTATTCCTATATTGTGACGTTATTTGAACGCCACTCTGATCTTAAGGGGCCTTGTTTCCTTCATCTATGGCTAACGAGTGGATAATTCATTCAGTAAACATTATCATATTCAATGGATTTGTCACAAACTACAGATTG
>NW_013671181.1:38130-40664 GCF_000517525.1 Limulus polyphemus
ATATTCAAGGCGTTAGTATATGATTTTACAGATGGTGAAGTGAAAATTAATTCTATTACATAAACTGACAACAGCTTTTGAAGTGCAAGCTGATCAGTAATATCAAACGCAATGAAGACATCCTAATCTCTGCGATCTTCTAGTTTAGGCTGAGTTTGAATAGGAAATAGGAGTGGATTTAGCTAGAAATGAAGTAATATCTGCTTCTGTGCCGTATAATAACAAGTGAACCCGTTGAAGGGTTTTTTTAGTTATCCTAATAAGTATGTTTTCCGTGAGATCTGTAATTCACTTTTACAGACTTATTATGTAAGAACAGTAATATGCTTATTATAACATTTTTACAATCTGCTTACGTGTGATATTTTTTCTCAAAATTTACGTTTTATTGTTACGACTCTAACGATGGCTTCATATTTGAATAGGCCCATTAATTTATTATTGTATTGTTTTATCCAGACACTTAATTTACTGTTGACAGGACGATGTTGAGAGATAGATGTTTTAAAATATTGGTTACTTGAGGTATAGACAGCAGTAACTATGATGTTAGGAGAACTGGTATTGTAGATGTTTGCTGTATTTATTATTTCTTCATCCTTTGTCTCAACTGCCAACTTTAACTGATTTTTATTTAGATATTTGTTGCGATAGAGGAAGCATTTAATTACCTACCATTCCGATGATTTCCAATCCAGAAATCATTCACTATTTTAAAGTAGCTGCATCATCGTTATCTTATATTGTATCCACTATTACATTTGTTTATTCTGAATATAATTTATTGCGCATAATTATTCTGGTCTTAGAAGGGTTTACAACCGCATTTCTTAACTACACACGTTTCTAACTAACCCAGTTAATTTTTTTTTAATTTTCCACAGGTTCTTATATATCTTACTCGATGTGCACGCACGTTCCGGGGGGTTTTTTGGAGGGAGATTATGCTTATATAATTATAACACAGCTGCTTATGATATTTAACGTTTTCTTCATAGTCTATATTCTTCTGATGAAGCATTAGCATTTTTTGTCTTGAAATAGTCGCATGCAATGGCTTCTTCTGGCACTTTGTAAACTCCGCATTGCTATTGTCAGGTTCTGTAGGCAGGATTCTTTAAAGTAAGTGTGTGTGACTTGTTGACGATAAATTTAAACAATAAACTAAGTAACATCGTCCATTTTTCATCTACCCCCCTGTAAGTATCTTAACCACTTCTGCTAGATTATACAGAGGGGTGAGTATTTTCTTTGCTATTTTTCAGAATCTCTTACTTCGTTTTCACAGGATCTCACTCGGCTATCCAGTTGTGTTGGGTGTGGCCCTTCTTTTTGATCAATGTTGGTTCAGTACATTGTTCATGGAAGAGGGTTCATTGTCTCCTCATAATTACAATTACCATCCTGGGTTCTTGGTTGAGCACAAAACAATATCAAAACAAGTCAAACCTATATACAAATGCTCGTTACACTGTTGGTTATCACAGTTGTATCCAGAGCTTTAAATAATTGTCCACATAGGCTAGTTCAATTACTTTAGAACACAACTGACAAGATGAATTCTTCTTCTCTGCTCTGTTATTATAATACAGTATGTGATAATTTCACTTTAAAAATCGCCAATATACACTCCTCATCACTAAAATCACAATAACGCAGTCTAGATATAAATAGTAATCTTTCGACGCGTACTTATACACCGACAGATGTTTAGAATATTCCATTTGGTGCAGTGTACCAAATATCTTTATGTTACTGAAACTCTTTGCCACACTGCCACTAAGTTCATGTCCAATAATTGAAATAGCTAATATACTATTGTTGTACAGAGTTGTTTAAACTAGTAGTTTAACAATTAATAACTACTCTTCATGTAGATAATACAGTACTTTACTATAATAAAACATACATATCTATGCTAATTTATGCCTATCTCCCCATGCAGTGTGACAACAAAACGATTTTTTGACTTTTCATTGGATGTTTCTTTAATCTTAGGTGAACAACCATTCAATTGTTTAAGCTATATTTCATGCAAAATTGCTTCCAGATTTAATTTAATAGCACCTATTTATGTTGGCTTTTTATCTCACAAATTAGAACCACCTTTTCAAACATTCTGCGTATGTACGGGCCTGATGTGATTTATAATATTTCTACGGGTTACTTTCTGGTACTGTCTGACATACTACCTTTTATACAGGTATCAATAACATGATATAATAAACAGATTTATCAGTTATTTTGTCTTTATAACAATGAAAACATACTCAGCTGGATTCAGTTGAAGGATGGATAAAGGGGATATCTGATCTAAACTCCGACCTTGATAGTAGACGTATTGCTTTTCTATATCTGTATTTTTCGAAAGAGATTTATTTTGAATGTTTTATCTAGTTTATAACGGGGGCGGTAAATAGGTAATGTAATCACTTTTCATGGTTTGTGTTCGTATGTTGCATAAATATGTTTATACTGTTACGTCTCCGTTTGTTAATTAACTTTCCGTAACTTCGATCCGACGACACAAGTCC
>NW_013671181.1:41494-61515 GCF_000517525.1 Limulus polyphemus
GAGTTTCGCAACACATATATATAACAGTATACGTTATGTACATTTCTAAATATAAATTAAATTTAAACAAACATCGATATTAAAATAAATGTATAATAATAAAATCCGTCACAATATAAAATAATTCCGTTCAGATACATGTTTCAAGAACATAAATGTTATATTTCTCACGTGTTGATGTGTACAAGTATAATGACAATGCAGTATTTTATGTTTATATACAATTGACGCGCGTAGCTAATGATTAATCACGTGATTCGTCAAGCATTACTATAATGAAAGAGAAACGCATATGTGTAATCTTAACATTAATGTTCTTTTGTTTACAGTTTCTTTTATTTAATCTCTTCTGATAAACTGTGGTGGAAAGTGCTGTAAAGTCATGTTTAAATATCGCAAAAATTCGGTAAAAAATTACTACACTATTGCTGTTAAGTGTCATTTCTACAGACGTACGTGTACATTGCTGTACCAAGTTTACTTACGCACGGTACCCATAGCAACCAGCACAGGTCGCTTTTTCATGATAACCGAGCTACTCAGTACCGTACTACCACTTAATAAGATGTTAAATTTCACTTTTTTTAGGCATCATGAAAGAATTAATCATAGGCAGAATTTAGCCAAACTAAGACTTTTCAGCTAAAACACATTCAGCCAGAACAAATATTTATGCCATCCCTTACTGCGTACATCAATACTCACTAGTGGAGTAGTAACATCAAAACAAGTAGGTTGAGTAAAGTGTTGCTTAATTCCGAGACACGTAGGTACGAGGAAGAATATGGGGGTCGATGTAAGCTTTTATAGCGAGATGTTTAGCGGAGCGTCAGCCACCAAAAATTTTGTTTAATAGTTTTATATGTATAGTTATGAGCATTGCGAAGTGTATATAGTAGTACAAATGAGAAATACCCTTCCAAGTACGCAATTTTTCGTAGACTGAGGTGAGGTGTGGAGGGTAGAAGGAGCAGAGGCTATACGCAACATTATGGACAAGACTTCTTAAACAATTTATACTACTCAATTTGAATAATTCCATTTCTAGTAATTAAATATATCAGAGATTAATCAAAGAAATTCTCATTCACAGTACTCAATAGTAAATCAAAAAGACTCATTGTTTCTCTGTTCAACAGCGGCATATAAAAGTGTTGTCAAAACACCAATACAAAACCTTTGCATACAGCCTGAAAACATGTTTTATAGAAGTGATACCTTTTTTAGAAAAGAAAGAACAAAATGGAAGATTAATTAACTTGGTACATTTCTCCAAGTTCGATTGGTTCAAAATCAATCTTCTTCAAAGAAGCTAGCTGCTAGGATGGCAGAGTGGAATGCAGCTGGCCCTTGATCAGCATCGTTTTAGTGAACCAACATTCACATCTGGTTGATGTAACTGGCAATATCACAAAAATTCTATACATTTCGTAGAGGTTCGAAAAAATATATCATAGTCCAGAAGTGCCAAGTTGTTGGAAGATTGGCTGGTAGGAAGCGTGGATTAACATTGGACAATGAGTGTCATAATGTATCTCTGCACCATTAACTGCACACTTTGCTAACCTTCAGTAAGTTTCGATAAAACTCATGCTCTTTTTTTGCAGAGTTTTCTAACTGAAACCGTAAGTGTCAGCAAACACATTAAAATCTATCTTAGGCAGTAATCGTTCCTTCTCAGAGATAGAATTTATTGTTTAGATGAAAAACGCTCCTTCATATAGTTTACGGACGTATAAAAGTTAAGCTATCCTTAGCCATTTCATTATACATTCCTTCCCACCTGCAGACTAAAATCTCAGAAAATTGCACATACTCAAGGCTGTATTTTTCATAGAAATAATGGTGGATTCACACACTTCTTCCCGTGCATTGATCTTGTTCGTGAGATCCAGAAGCTGAGAATAACAACTATCAACGAGGTTCACTGCTTGTAGAAGAACAATACTATCAGACCGAAGATAGTTCGATGATGGATCTATGATGTCAAAGATTTTCTTGAATAAATAAGTTCTAATGACAGTTTAAATTGAACAAGGTTTTTGTGAAGTCCCTACACCTCCAATACAGTTTCTAGACTGTGAGTAGTTGACGGACATTCATAAAGAGCATTTATAAAGTAAATGAAAAGCTTTTCTATAGTTTAAAAGAACACATTAGTGACAGCATTTTGGTGAAACCATCAATGAGTAGTTGACATTTGCCGTGAGTGGTAAATTGAGAATATGTCATGGTGAGTCTGCACCTCTATCGGTTGCGAAGTACAGTGAAGAAGCGGGAATAAGGAGTTAAACATTAGCTTAATCCACAAAGGATCACTAGATTCAATGCTTTTTAGCAGAAAATAATCAGAAGGATGTTAAGATTCAGTGTTTTTAGAAGAAAATAATCAAAAGATTTGTTTGTTTGTTTTGAATTTCGCGCAAAGCTACACGAGGGCTATCTGCGCTAGCGTCCCTAATTTAGCAGTGTAAGACTAGGAGGAAGGCAGCTAGTCATCACCACCCACTGACAACTCTTGGGCTAGTCTATTACCAACGAATAGTGGGATTGACCGTCACATTATAATGCTGAAAGGGCGAGCATGTTTGGTGTGACGGAGATTCGAACCCGCGACCCTCAGATTGCGAGTCGAGTACCCTAACCACCTGGCCATGCAGGGCCGAGCTACTTATACCGCCCACCGCAAAAAGTAATTGTTGAGCATTTCAGTCATGTTAAGAGCCGCTCAACAGGGCCGTAATCAAAAGGGTGTTAAGATTCGGTGCTTGGTCTAGTGTCTAAACGATGAGGAAGTTGGAATTTTCCTTTTCTACTCATGCTCTGGCACCAGCACCGTCATATGACTGGATGTTATAGGCTACTTCCTTAGCAACTAGGGTATCTTTCAGAACGTTCGTTTGCTTTTTTATTCACAGTCAGAATACTTAACCAAATTGCACGAAATGAAGAACGAAGCTACTAAATAATGTATAAGTTCGAGTTTTTAAATAATCATAAATTTTATTTATTCTTTTATTATTGTTTGTGTTTCGAAATTTTGAATTTTTGTTGTGAAACATTTTTTTGAAAACAAAAACATTAAAAATGTTTCCTATCTTTTTTAAATGTTAATCAGAAAATTATATTTTGATTAATATTCTTTGAAATATTCCTTTTCATACTTTTTCTTTTCAACAGCAGTAGTCACCACTTCTGGCCATAAACATGATAAACTTGGGTGACCAAAGACTTCTCTTTAAACCTAACTAGGCTTACCTGATGTATTCTAGTGTAATAAGATTTATGGGTGACCAAAGACTTGAACTTTCAAAATGGTGTCAGTTCATGCTATGTAACATTTGTGTTAGCAATATTGCTGGTCTAAAGCATTTGTAACCATAAATGTATTTTCTGTCAATGTAGTTTAAGGTTTTTTAATTATATGCATTGTTTGAAATCCATGAATTTAACAATATTAAATAAGTACGGATTTGAGCCATCGGAATATTTTTCCGTCGCCATCCCTTCTCTCTAAACCTAACTAGGCTTATCTGATATATTCTAGTGTAATAATATTTTAATAGTTTTCAAACAAACACAATTTAATGCGAAAATATTTACAAGTACGAAAAGAACGTCTATAGAAACTATAAAAGCATTGTCAGAGCTGTGGTTTGTTGGTAAATCTTCTAAATTTATCAATATATTCTGTCACTTTTCTATGCAGGAATTAGGTCTCTTCACAATTTAACTAAACCGCCAAGTATTTCTCACACCAACTTAATCACTCTACATTGACTTAAATAGTTTATAGTGTACTCTAACCAATAGTGTTTTAAACTTCGCCCGTAGCTATTTTCAAAGTTAAACTTCTTTAACAATTGTTAACATCGTATTACTGGAGGTCATAAAAAGGTCTGAACTAAGGCTGTACTAATAAAATCAGATAATTTTATCCTCGTCCTATGGTAATTCTGTAATACTAGATTTACTAAACGTACCTGTACTGTTATCAACAGAATCAACAACTGCTAATTCTTTTTCAGAGGACAGCAACAGTATGTCATCATCGACTGATTCTTTTTTTTTTCACAGCCTTCTCTTCCATTGTCTCACTTTTTTATTTCTAACTGACCAACTCTAATTCACTCTGGAATACTTAATTTGCTTTTGATAAAATTCGTAAAACCCACGTCATGTTGCTTTACGTTCTGACATTTTTTGATATAGTTGTGAATGAAAGTAATATTTAAAATTTTCCTGATCATATTTAAGAGTATTTCGTTTGAATTTCAATCACGAAGTGTTCGAATTTGGGCTTTCTGCTTTTGCTATTGTTACTGAAAAAGGGTTTGCAGATGATCCTACCGTCTTGTTACATACACAACCACCTACCATAATATCAATGGTATTTTTTATCGTGTCATTTTTTAAAGTTGTTTTAACTGGCGATTACAAAGATAACACACCTTTGGCTCTTGTGTGCCTCTTTTTTAGTAGAATTCAGTGAGCTAAACTGTCAGAGAAAAATGTGTGGCAATAATACAATTGCTATTTCAAGTTTACTTAGCTGCTGAAACTTTAATAGAATTGGAATCTTTCACCACACGGTAAAACCCATAGACATGACTGTTACAGCTCATTAAATAACTCTCAATGAACAGAACGTTTGAACTATATGCGACTGTTGTATTTATAATTTTAACAACATACCGAGAGCACACAGTTTCTAACAATACTGATGAACATTCCGACATCTATTGCTTAAGGCGCTCAACTCGCAATCTGAGGGTCGCGAGTTCGAATCCCCGTTATCAAACATGCTTTCACCAGTGGTCGTATTATAATGTGGCGGTCAACACCACTATTAATTATTAAAGAGTAGCCCAAGAGTAGACGGTGAGTAGTGTTGAGTAGCTGCCGTACTTCCCTTAAGTTTATCACTTCTAAATAAGGGACGGCTAGCGCAGGTAGCCCCCGTGTAGCTTTGCGCAAAATTCATACCAAACCAAACCCGACACCAATTGCATTTCAAAAAACACACTTCATACCTACTAGAGACAATAATACTAACATACCAGTATACAAACTTTAAACACTATCCACGTCATGTCACAAATGTAATAATCAAGGAAACTGCCTTTGATTGGATGTCATGAATCTCAATGTCTTATTTTTTGTAAACAGTACGAAGAACTTGTCTATAAAATACGTAAGTAACTGATAAGAAATAATATCATATTTAGGCGAGAATTGACCTGGGCTTCTCTTTTTTTAACAGTAAGATGATTTACGATTTTTTTTTACACTTTGGAAACTGCTCTCAAATCTAAAGTTCTACTACCTGGTGATCAGAGAAATTAAATATAAGATGTCACATTATTATTACACCCGTAGGAGCCCGCCGTTTAGGATCGTTCGTCATAAGCAGACTAAACAGTTGCTAGGGACCTTATATCAGAACTTTATCTGCTTATGTATAGTGCCTCCACTGCAGTATATAGTGTCTTGTCTGGAATAAACGTTTAAAGATTGCAGCAGCAAGACACTTCTCATTCAGGAAACGTGCAGTGCTCATGATCTGAGGGTTTTTTAAGTTTATTTGCAAATAAGTACAAAGTTACACAATGGGTTATCTGCCCTGTGCGTACAACGGGCATCGAAGCTCGGTTTTTAGCGTTATAATCCGTCATATAAGCCGCTGATCCTCTAAGACATTGGTTGCTAAGCACAGTATACGCACGGTGTGTGGTATTAGTGTGTGAGTAGAAATTAATTTTAAATAATAAGTGTATTAATATATGATAATTTCGTATATTTTTAGTTTGTGGAAATTTTGCAATTAATATATTTTTAGGGGATGAGTGATGATATCCAAAAATATTCCTGCTTAAGGTCCTTAATGTGTTACCACCACCCCTGCACTACTGTATAAGCTGCCATTAAGACCAGTAACGACCAAAGAAATAAACTACAAGTGCTTGGGGCAGATTGGATTTATCTCACTATGGGCAAAAACTTGTATAGAAAAGAAGTACTTGAAGTGATCTGTGATTAGGTAAAGGCATTTCAGAGATCAGAATACTGCTGGACTGTTGTTAGGAAAATAAATTAGTATTTTTTACAATGCGCAAATAACATTGTGAAATTTTACGAATGCAAACTCCTATGCTACTATCTGTAAATGCATTGATGAAGGAAATACTTGAAGTATTTTTATACAGTCCAAAATACCAAGCTTCACTTGCTAGGAGAATAATATCTTCTAAAAGAGAACGTGTAAAAATCGTAGTGCGTTACCATGTACTGTTGGAAACTGGCTAAAAATGTTCTGAATGGTTTAGTTGTAGGTAAGGTATACAAAGAAAAACAAAGTAAATCTGGCTGTATCATTAGTGTTACTCTAACCACTCGGCATCTGGAAATAAATGTATATATTCTATAACGTTAGAGATCATAGGTGGAGGACCATGTTGAAAGTCCTAATGAAGGAAAGAGATCTGATAGAGAATGTCAAAGTCTTAATAGAATAGAATAACTTTAACCCCAACCAAGTGCTATTTGTCATGAGCTATTAATGAAACAATCACTGTGCAGGCTTCTTTGGAGAATTTGGCACATAGCCGACTAAAAAATTGAACAAATATTAAAAAATACATTAAATAGAAATCACTCATTATGTTAGAAAAACACGTAGGTTTAAGAAGTCTTGATAGAAATGAACAAAAACCCTATAACCCGAGCGCTTTCGAAAGGTGGACCTTTCTTCTTCGGTTTTGTCATTTTTAGTAACAAAGTAAAGTCCACACGAGATCCGGGAATCCAGAAAAGTTAGAGTAAAATATAGAAATCTGTAGGACTTGAAATGAGAAGACTTTTTATGTGATATGTTGGTTATAGTGCTCTTTTATCTCCTCAAAGTTAATCGCTGTCATTGCTCTGCCAATGGCGCATCTTCCCGGGCACATTGGTAAGTCTTGGATTTCTCACACCAAAAATTGGGTTTCGATACCCATGGTGAGCAGATCATAAAGAGCTCATTGTGTGGCTTTGTGCTTTACAACATGTGGAAACTCTTCATGGCGATTCTGTGAACAATCCCATTTTGTAGGTAAACGTGCTCTTCTTCGTCGATTTGGAAATTCTTCTCTAGAACTGGTATCCCATCCTGCTGCACTTGTAGCATGCCAAATATCTTGCTACCTAACACATGCAAGTAAACTTTGAATCTAATGCTTCTAACATCCATCTTCCGAGACGTGCCTTCTTGACAGGAGATTTGCTGGTTGTCCTTACAGTTCATTATGATTGCTAACTTTTCGAGAATGTCTTTAGATATTGTATTACTATAACACCATGACTACAGACAAAGTTTAGTAAAAAATTTCCATGTACTACAGAAGAAAAAAAATTGTATCTCGTCTAGTTCTTTTCAGTTTTTGGGTTGACGAACATCGTTGGACTTCTCGTACAACAGAGCATGTTCCGCTAAGCTTGCAAGAGAGTCTAGGAAACACTGGATGTGCGCCTCTCGGAGCAGAGCTTGTTTGTAAAGTGAGAAGCAACGTATTCAATTAATGCAGGAATGTTTTTCTACGGAATTGCTGTAGGCGTCATTGTAAAATCAACTCATTTAAATAACACATTGATTTGTGTGTGTGATAAGTCTTTGTCGGAAAACCATTTAAACAATATTTGTGATAGCAGGTTTATTTTTTGCATCATTACCATGGTGTATACGACACATTGGACATGTTATTAATATTTAATAAAGGGGAAACTTGCTCTGTACATTAACCCTTGCTATTCGAAGACATTCTCACTCAGTTCCTTCTGTCTTTAACAGTAACACTTGCTATTCGAAGACATTCTCACTCAGTTCCTTCTGTCTTTACAGTAACACTTGCTATTCGAAGACATTCTCACTCAGTTCCTTCTATAATTAATCTTTAAGTGGCAGACACTTGCTTAATTCTTCCTACAGCGTATAGGATAACACATCTTATTGACTCTCTTCTTAATGCGTATAGTCTCAGACATTTTACTAACTCTCTTCCTAATGTCTATAGTATCAGGCATCTTATTGACTCTCTTCCTAATTCGTATAGTATTCGACATCTTACTGACTCTCTTCCTAATGCTTGTAGTATCATATCACACATCTTACTGGCTCTCTTCTTAATGTGTATAGTATCATACATCTTACTGACTCTCTTCCTAATGCTTGTAGTATCATATCACACATCTTACTGGCTCTCTTCTTAATGTGTATAGTATCATGGAAGAGAGTCAGTAAGATGTTAATGCTTGTAGTATCATATCACACATCTTACTGGCTCTCTTCTTAATGTGTATAGTATCAGACGTCTTACTGACTTTTTCCTCATGCGTATAATATTCGACATCTTACTGACTTTTTCCTAATGCGTATGATATCTTACTGACTTTTTAAAACTAAACTAAAATTGTGCGATCAGTTACTAGCGTGCATGTCTGTAACCGCCTGACCGCGACATTCACGTCTTCATTCAGTGTTCGGCCTATCAAGTTACCTTTTATATATATTTGTGTAGGGAAGTACATTGCACTAGGAGACTTGTATACATAAGATACAACGATTTGTAAGCATAATGACAAATTATAATACATACTACATGTTTCGACAGAGCATTGGTCTGTCTTCTTAAGATTTCATCTAAATTTATTTTTTTTTTGGGTGTTATTCCTTATAATTATCAAGATCCATACCGTCATTTTGCACGCGACTCGCGAGACGCGCTACTGTTTCATCCGCTCCGCGCAGTGAAAAATAACGTAACTGACAGTTTTTTTAACTTGCGAAATAGCATTGAAAAAATATGCGTCCAATATGCACATTTGTACGTAAAACTAGCACAAACTTCTCGAACCATTACGATATGTTGCTGCAATGTTCGATCGTACTACTTTCAATATCTTTTTCTCACGACCAAAATGCTGCCTCGGAAATTAATTTAAAAAAGGGAAATCAGATTGTTATTTTTCTCTCGGAAACATGAAATCCCACATCGGAAATAAGAAGAGATGGAAATGCAAATTATATATTTTTTTTTCGGAAATCAAAATTTTGAAGTCATCGGGATCGTAACACGAAAAATATAATTATTCTGGCTTTACTCGACCTTAAAACTGTTAACATACACTGAACGTTATGCTTCAAGCGCGGGAAAAGCATAGTATTTAAGCTTAACACATGAAACCAGTTTATATCACGTTAAAACTTTTCTAATAGCAAGTTTTCAGTTCTACTTATAGAATCATTTTGGAGTTAAATAAACTTTAAACCAGCGTAATGATGGAGAATACATGTATACCACGTTGTATCTATAATAACCGCCACTGAATAATATCAGTAATATCACCCATCCCATGTACATTCTGTCTATAGGCTATGATATTGAAGAATTTAAGTGCTAGAGCGACACAGACCATCTTAGTACACAAAATGACAAATTAAAAGACGTTTTCAAATGTAACAGGGATTTTCCGAGCATTGTAGAAAATATTATACCTAAAAAATTTCACTATATTAACATAATTAAAAGAATTAAGTTCAATAAAACTTGAAACTTTTTTTACTGAAAAAACTTAAGCAAAAACACATCAGCACATTTTCTTAAAATCTAGCATTCAGAGTGTTTAGTAAGTTAACATACTCCTCGTTTTCACTACATTAAATTGAAACGTCCCAACCACACACCTGAAAGACATTGCATACAAAGCTACATGCGTAATGTATATATGTGACGTCATCAGACTTGTTTTAGGCCATGTTGGAAACATTGATTTTTAGATGACAAATGTGAGGCTTGCTTTAAAGAACGAAGAAACTGTTTTGTCGACATTGGTTAGCAACGACGTTGATAAGTGTACAAATAGAAAAAAACCTTGATAACGCGCCATTTTGTTTTGATTGTTTCATTCCTTGAAATGTTTTATAAATGTTATATTTAAATATTTGTCATCCAAAATAGACAGGAGAAAAATAATAAGATATTATATTATTAGTATTTCAAATTTGTGGTACGAAAACATAAAAAATATTCTACAGTTTTGTTTTTCATTTTAAACTAACATAGAAAATTAACTACAGTAGATTTAAAGCAGACTAGACTGGTCTCATATCGTATTCATCAAACAAAATGGTTGTTACAGAACATTCAGACTGCAGCTGTTTTCAGTGCAATATAAGTCATTTTTATATCTTTACAACAAGTTTTTTCGGAAAGGTTTCTATGTTATATTTAAACATATTTTCGTCTCCTGTCCGTGAACTCCCATCGTTCTCACATAACATTCTTAATACAAATTGTATACGAAGGTGTTTAAACAATATATAGATAAACTTCGAATAAAAGCATGTTCACATATCGTTTACCTTGTTCGTGTTTGTGCAGTAGTTGAGGTGGGGCATGTCTTTTTAACGATACATGTTGTTAGAGCTTGTTTGTTTCAGACAAAAATAACTTTTAAGATGTATGCTGTGTTTACAAACGACATCGACATAAGAAGAATTACAAATACCGAAGTCTCCAGATATTATCTATACTCGTTTTAACTGTATAACGACTGCACTCAAAGTGAGCCACAAAAATAATATTTTATGTACACAGTTTGATCTTAAAATCCTAGTCCTAATGTCGTCTTTGTTTTTTCTATCGTCTTCACATTTGCCAAGAAGGGAGAACATAAAAGAACGATGTTAAAATAAAGGAAGATTATAAAGGAACAATTACTTAACAGTAAATGTACTCTTCCAAGGCTACCAAACATTTAAATATCAATTTGATTTAAAGTACGAAGTGACAAAAACATTTTAATTACCCATTGAACAACACTTAAAGCATAACCAAAATATTTTATTACATCAGAAATAGGTGTCCATAGTGAAAACAATGTATATATATCTATATATACTATAAGCACATGTATGCAACCACTCAACCATTAATCCACACAATAATGTTTAGTAAACAAAGTTTATTAATAGTTTAGTACTGACCGTTGGAAAACAACTAGCCATTTTGATAATCAACAGTTATTTGACTGTCTTTTAGGTTTAGGTTTTGGTTTTGCCTTCTTATGTATTGCTTTCATAATATGCCCAGAGATTTAAAACTTTCTGAAATGAATTGACTCATTTTCTACTCATAAAGTTAATAACAAAATTTTGAAGGAGTAAAAAACATCGGTATTAATTGATAAGATAATAAAAATTAGTTTGAAAATAAAATAAGAAACTAATAACTAATTTTTTTGTTTTTGAATTTCGCGCAAAGCTACACGAGGGCTATCTGCGCTAGCCGTCCCTAATTTAGCAGTGTAAGACTAGAGCCAACTCTTGGGCTACTCTTTTACCAACGAATAGTGGGATTGACCGTCACATTATAACGCCCCCACGGCTGAAAGGGCAAGCATGTTTGATGTGACGGGGATTCGAACCCGCGACCCTAACATTGCGAGTCGAGTGCCTTAACCACCTGGCCATACTGGGCCTTTTAATTTATACTGTCTTTGTCACTATTAGTGAACTTTATTTCCTTCTTTATGAATTTATCAGCAGTTTTTTTATTACTAATATCTTTATAAAATTAAATATTTTTCATACTAATAACCATCTTTTGTCTTCATTACTTGGCCTGGTAATATAGAAGAAACTAGTGAAGAAAACCCTGGAACTGAGTTAAATTACTTATAACAATTAAGAAAATGTTAAAACTATATTAAATTGGAATTATAAAAATTGAACAATTAGAATCTTCTTAGCTCTGCCATTCATAACACTATTTAATGACATATGTCGCCACAAGATGGCAGCAAAGCTGATTATTCTGCAGCAATTATATTAGCAATTATAAAATAAACAATTATATTGCGGGATATGGCACGTCATTGCTCTCTGAGAATAATTTGCATTAAATCAAATTATGATATTGAAAGGTTTTATCATTGAACATTACATGTTCTAAATTGCTACATATTAAGTGTGTTTAAAAGGTATTAATCCGTGACAAAGTACGTTCATGGCTGAAATGTTCATTGAAAGTTAGTGAATGTCGTGATACTCTATATTGTGAATCAGATCTGTCTAGATGAAAAAATTGATAATTGTATTTACCCAATAAAGGGAGATGTAGCTTGTTATCGTATGTAAACCATATTTAGTGTTTCTTGTCTTCTTTAGTTTATCAATGTGAGGCTTTCATCCATACTCCCTTCCAGCCATGTGTAGTTTTAATACTAGAATGTTGTGTGTTGCTATTAGTACTACATGTACCTAATTTCGAACGGACATACTAGTGGGAAAGCAGCACCCACAACCAACTCGTTGGCTCTCTTGTCACATTAAATATTGAGATTTGGTCATCACTCTTATAACACACTCCAAAGTGCAAAGTTCATTTGTTTGTATGCGGTTGTAGGACGCGGAGCCATCACCCGTAGGTCCATAGTCTAGCACACTAACTACTGGGCCATGTTCGGTTCTTCGATCTATATTACCTGTTGTTGTGAGTCATTCCCTTTTGGTTTCACCTGAGCTTTTACGTATAAAAGATTACTGCAGAATAGAACATTATATAAAGAAGGATAATGAACTTTTCTGTTGGCAGGTCAAGTGATACCTTGAGTGCTACTATTGTAATGACCAAATGTGACCTGGACAGCACCTGTACACTCAGAGTGATGGCATTATACAATCTTGTATATAATATTATGCTCTCTTTATTCTGTAAGAGAAATAATTCAAGTTTAAATGTTTCACGATACCCAGTACAAGCGCTACCCATAATGGTGAAAAATCTGGCTCTTTTTACCATCACACAATATTTAGAATGGAGATCTAATTTTTTCGCCTTCATTGGTCACCAAGGATGGCGAAGATCTGATTCTTGTTTACCTTCACTGACTATCCAGGATAAAGATTTCATTTTTGTTATCCTTTGCTGATAATCAGCATTTAAAAGCTTGTATGAGATATTTAATCATCCTTTTATACTACTTACACATTTGTAAGTACAATAACATTTTGGTTTACAATTTATACTACCGTATACTAGCAATTAAAGCAGAATGAATGTTCCCTTTTTACGACTTTTTAATATGTGTATGCAGCTTTGACAACAAGAAAAATATTATCCTTATGTAAATTGGATAACATTTATCAAAATTTGAAGTAATTATATTTCTGAACACTCTAATATGAACCACATTTATCTAGTTTGGTTAACACGTCATAAATAATTTCATAGTTACTTAAGAATCAAAATTAGTTACAGAACACCTTGCTAAAACATTTCAAAATAACGCACTTGACCTTTGTTTGGCTTGTAACTTCAGGCAAATACAACTTTTCTCGTGCATAGAACACATCAGTGACCTTGAAGAGGCATAGCATCACTCTGTAATACAATATTTTTTGTTTTGTTTTTTCACCAAGGGATCAAAGTTCTCTTACTGTTTCTTGTCCTTACGTGATTGCTTGGAGAAGTCAGTTTTACAGAAAGTACAGGTTTATCGCTGCAGTAAAGATGTATTTCGGTTCTTCGGGTAAAGTTTGTTTACCAAGTCGAAGAACACTCAAGAATACTCTACAAACAATGTATGTTAAAAAAGACAAAGCTCTGGCGTCTAGAGTATGTTTAATGTGTTTTCATCGCAAAAAATTTATGGTCTTATCGACGTATAAACACAAATAATTCATAGAAACACTTGAAGATCAATGTTTTAATTATTAACTATTCAGAGTTTAAGTCAATGAAATTAATTAAGTAAAAATCTAGACTTAAACATCCGTGACTCATGTTAAATGTATATTCATGTGAATTAAAAAAAATCGTCTTGAAAAATTTGTGAAACGTTATCATTTGTAATCTTCTTTAAAAACCATCATTGCTATGACACTTGGTAATATCACAGCAAAGAGTGAATGGTGAATGTCAGTGTGAAAAAATAACACTACTGATGAGAAAATATTTGATTCATGCTAATTTCTAAATATCTCTTCCCATCTTAGGTTTACCATTGTTCGGGGATAACATGAATGTTTTACATATATCTTGATTTTATGGATATATTTCCCAAAACGTTCGTATCCGTTAGAAATACTTTCCCAGGGAAAGTAATAAACCCCATGTTAAAATTTATTGATGGTGTGAACTGGAAACTATCTTTCAGAAATCACGAGTACAGACAGCACTTGAAGTAGCCAAGACTTCAAGAAGAAAAGGAAAGGAAAAGAGCGAACAAGGTAAGAAACATAACAATATTACTTGTGAAAAGAAAGAATCAATTCTAAGATCTATAAATAAAGACAATTTCAAGGTATTCAACGCTAAACTGAATTGTCAATACGTGAAGACTGTTTGCAAACAAGCAGGTTATACTCTTATTGACACAAACTGACACTTTATTTATAAAATTAATTTAATACCTTAAAAGCTTTCGACTTGTAAAATGTTTTGTCTGATTTGACAATTGATGGTCACAAAAGTATTAAAATGATGAATCAAGAGTTTTTCCAAATTGAAGTGCCAGTAGTTTAGATTGGGGTAAAGTGTTTTGACATTTACATGACACACAGATTACAACATAATAGACCAAACAATCTAGTTGACGCACTTTTGGAGCTGTGCCGTTTGTAAAGTTCGTAATTATTTCGTGTTTCCTTTAACGTTTACGTTACAAATCCCATCATAAGTAAAATAATATATATATATAAAAGTACTGAATGTTAGCCTTTAGCTACTTATCAATATTAATAACAATTAAAGAATAATATACTTATTTAATACACTACTTCCAAACCAATAGGTGATAATTGGAATTTATATGCCATTTTCGTGATAACTAAACAAAATCATTGTTATAAAATGGCAACCCGCATTTAATTTTCCTATAAATTAGGCATTTGATAACCCATTGTGTTACTTGAACTGCAAATGATTGTTCATTCAGTCCTAAACTCATAAATGAACATTTAGTGAGGTGACTTTAGATCTTTACAGTTCATGACATTTCACTTCAATAAGGAACATGGTCACAATGAACAGCAATGGCAACCTTTAAGTTAAAGTGTTGATACTGCCTAAGGTATCTCGAAACACTGCTAAGAAAGCGACCTTTCCAGAGCGTCTTTAGTGTGTGGAGCCACTTAAGGGACTGCATCCCTGAATACCACAACCATATATGTTCAATGTGTTGAAGAGTGTTGAGCGTGACCGTTACTCCTTTCAGTCATCAAGTAATGTGTCGTTAATTTAACATGACAAGAGCAGGCGTTATCATCCATACTTCTGAAATCAGAACTGTTTTCACTAGGATATGGTGGCAGCTGCTGTCCCTATAATGGTTATTCCTGTTCACACTATTCTTCCACCACCGACACGTGCGTCACATTCTTATATGAAAATGATGATAGGTCCAGATTCCCTTTATGAGTATACACTGGTTGTCTAACTGTAGGGTGAAGGGAGACTCATCGTTGTTCGTGCACTGAACGTGTTCTTGACACCGTTACAAATGAGATATGATGAGAATGCCATTTTTGCGAAGTCTGTTTCTGACTGTCTGTACAATGACATAAGGTTGACAGTCAATTATAGGGTGCATTATAACTGTGACAGTCAATTATAGGGTGCATTATAACTGTTACAGTCAATTATAGGGTGCATTATAACTGTGACGGTCAATTATAGAGTGCATTATAACTGTGACGGTCAATTACTGTGACTGTAACTATTCAGTTAAGAGTAGACACGTAGGGGACAAGTTTTTCTGACTGGTTGCTCTTTCGGTTTTGAGTTTGCAACCACAGCTCACTTGCCAGTTATAACGCACTCTATAATTGACTGTCACAGTTATAATGCACCCTGTAATTGACTGTCACAGTTATAATGCACCCTATAATTGACTGTCACAGTTATAATGCACCCTATAATTGACTGTCACAGTTATAATGCACCCTGTAATTGACTGTCACAGTTATAATGCACCCTATAATGGAAAGTTCGGAGTGCGTTTAACAGCTCGATTCTTGAACTTTTCGATCCACAGACCGAAACTTTAGCTATTAAGCCTAAAATAGCTTAATTGTAATTGAATCTTAGCTCATAATACTTAGTTCGACTTGAAGAGTTTTAATGCCTACCCTAACAGAAAAACGAAACAAAACAAAAGGCCAAGGTAATATTAATTTTTGAACGGAGTTTAAAGAAATCTTATTATGGCATAAGAACAATTTGCTGAAATACTACGTATTTTTAATACTGTATATACTGCTGAAGAATGATCGGGTATGTTTTTCTCCAATTGAGAGCTTTTTTCTATTTCTGTCGAATAAGGAGTTGTTTTCGAAAAGCTTAGGGATCTTCAGAAAAGATGTGCTTCCAAGTCTAATGAGACCCATTCTTAAAACTTTAATGAAAGTAAGCAAAGAGTTAGAAGGGCTTTGGCTTTTCATTTAAAGGTTATTTGAAACTGGAGGAATTCCTGACGATAGGAAGATCATCAATGTGTTCACGTTTTGTAAAGAAAGGACACGGAAAAGCTATGGCAGTTTGTTGCACTTTATTGTCAGAAGTAAAGTAGGAAAGTATTTTCAAAGGTAAAATGGCAATAAAATGGTTAACAGCATTGCTTTACAAAATGGTTGTCTGCCTCATCAAATTGTTGGAGTTTTTTTCTTAGGGCCTTCAGCATTTTGAGAAGAGTCGGACCTCGGATTTTCAAGCTATTATAGCAGATAAAAATGTCAGAGCTTTGTACAAAATTAATGAAAAAAGTACGACAACTGGCTTAGAGATCAAGGCAAAATATTCTTTAGCACTATTGTTGTCAATTCTTTAAATTGTTGGTTAAATCTGATTCTATAGAGAATGCTCCTTTTATTCAAAGGAACCATAACAGCCTTAGTGAGTTGACCACAACGTGAAACATGATTGTTAACATTAAGAAGTGTAAAGTAACGGTAAGTTGGAAAGGATTTGTTCCTTATGTGATAATCATGTTGTTCAAAATTATAAAGACTTTGGTGTAGTTATTGATAAAACTTTCAATTCGTCTGCTGAATGTTTAGGTTTTAATTTTTATAAAAATTCTGAAGTTAAAATAAGAAGGGTCATTGCTGGCGTTTATAAAACCTTGGTAAGGCTTCATCTTCAGCAGTGTGTGCAATATTAGATGGGTATTAACGTGTAAGGGCGGGTTAATAGAATAATACTTGGTACAAATAATTTTACATAGTAAGCTATAAGAAGAAGAGACTTTGATTGTAGACTTTCTTTCTTTTCTGGAGCATAGAACACCAAAAATGACTTGATTCAGAAGCAGACTTGTTCTTTGAAAAATTTATTTTCGATCAGAATTATAAATTGTGCAATGGTTTACCTGATGATAAGGTACGTTCTTTTAGTATTCTATCAAATTTTTAGGTGTATATCTGTACTAATAACACTTGACAATAATGAATACTGGTAAATATTCAACAATCTGTACCAAAAATACTTGGCAATAATACGTATTGGTAAATCATCAACAGGTGTATATCTGTACAAGCATTAGAACATAGGAAAGAGATCATCCCTTACACATCAAAACATCAATTCAAAATAAAATGTAATCCTTCATATCAACAGACACGTTTCTACGAAATGTTGATGATTTACCAATACGCATTATTGCCAAGTATTTTTGGTACAGATTGTTGAATATTTACCAGTATTCATTATTGCCAAGTGTTATTAGTACAGATATACACCCGTTAAAGTCTTATCAATACCAATTATTGCCATGCACCATTGATTAAATATTGTTATGACTGTAAATGATACTTTGATAAGCTGTTTCCCTTTGTTAACTTTCTCATTTAAGTCTTTAACACCCTTTAACCAAAACGTTACGAATAAATAAACATGTTCATATGCTCAAGTTTTATATGACTTTTCGCATTACCGAATATGTTTAATAATTTAGGAATTCATGACTTATATCTTTTATTTAGGTACATTTCAAATGTCTTACATTATTTATTTGGATTGTTTAATAGGCAGAATTATCTTTCATACTGAAGATCAGAAAGAGTTAAGAAAGAATTTGGGAGAGCAGCATTCCATTAGCTTTATCAATATCAAACCAATATATAAACACAAAATATCAACATCTTCCTATTTCATACTGAGAATTTGTAATTTAGAAGAAATGTCATCTGAGACTGGTAAAAGAGGAATAAAAAGTAGCAGCTGTGAGTGTCAAGAAGAGAAACACCAGCCACGTTGCAACCGCGAATCTGATGAACATTACCCAGGATGTCACTACGAACACGTTGATTCGGCCACTTATGAACATAATGATACCCATCAAAGTCATCATCATCATAGCCATTCTCATGATAATCACCATTGTGATGCAGAATTTCAATGGCTGTATGAAATAACTCATAAAGGTACCAAAGGACCAGAAGAGACATGCAAGAAATATGATCAACATGCAGATTCTTATGATAAGGTAAAATAGCTTAGAATACAGGTGATGATATGATCAACTTGCATATGCTTATGATAAGGAAAAATAGCTTAAAATACAGGTGATGATATGATCAACATACAGATTCTTATGATAAGGTAAAATAGCTTAGAATACAGGTGATGATATGATCAACATGCAGATTCTTATGATAAGATAAAATAGCTTAGAATACAGGTGATGTAGTAAAAGAAAATGAAAGTTAAGCGCAAGTGTTAGAAAACGTTCTCCATAAAAAAAAATGTTATATAAAACTATTTGTATTTGCTATAAAAACGTATCTTATCAAAAACACTTTAGGTGTGAAAAAAAAAGTGTGGCGAAAATAGGATTGAACGTGCGAGGTAAAGGAATGAAATCAAAATTGACGGCCAAACTAGTAGCTACACTTATAGCATTAATAATAATTTTACAGTAAATATTTATTCATTAATTAGCCGGGCCGCGTTTTTTATTCAACTTGGGGCATGATGGTGGATAAAACAAAAACTTAATTTATAGTAACGCCATGGAATCTAGATTAACAGTTTCTTGTCATCAGCTGCATGCTCTAGATACAGCCATATCAAGCATCATTATTTACGCTAATATCATGTGATGCTAAACAATCTTTAATTAGGATAATTTCAAAGAATTTAGCAAATTTGTGCTTAAAAGTTGGCAATGAATAATGAATAATAACTGTCCACCCGTATGATTCTTTTAAAAACTTGAGCTAGAAACTGATAATATAATTTGCTTGGCATAACCAATACTTATGTATCTGCACGTCCTTTCACCCTACAGTTTTGCTGCTCTAAATCATCCGTCTTTAATCCGAATGATAAACAACTAAAAACAGTCCACTTTTGGGTGAAGCAATGGTAAAATTTTCATACCAATAGCTCACATGCCTTTTTGCGTAGGCGTGCACAAACACTTTGATAAAATTTGAGCGGTTTTTGCTGAATAACTTTGCACAGGTAGCTTATATTTAGACCAAATTTGACACCTAATTGTAGGTTATAAAGGTCTATCAGTTTACCAACTTTTAAAAAATCCATAAAGTTAAGTATGTTTTTCTATCAAATAAAGTTTCTGTTGTGCTTGGCCTAACCAATACTTATGTATCTGCACGTCCTTCACCCTGTAGTTGTGCTGCTCTATATCAGCCGTCTTTAATCCGAATAACCAAAAACTAAAAACGATCCACTTTTACTCTTAGGTGAAGCTGTAGTAAAATTTCAGCTCGACAGCTCACGTGACTTTTTGCGTAGGTGTGCAAAAAATTTTCATGAAATTTGAACGGTTTTTGTTGAATAACTTTGCCCATGTGGTTTATATTTAAACCAACTTTGACACCTAATTGTGGGTTGGAAACATTTATCAGTGTACCAAATTTGAAGATTTTATATCTCGTGTATTTCTTAATGACTTGCTTTGAAATTTGTTATGTGAAGTAAGAGTCCAGTATAGCACATCCACTGAAAATATGTGATAGT
>NW_013671181.1:62515-66388 GCF_000517525.1 Limulus polyphemus
CGCTGTGCCACTGGAGGCCACCAAAGTGTTTATTTTATTTAATTAGACACTGAAAGTTTCGCTTTACAGCTTTTTCAGGAGCGTTCACTAAAACACAAACCGAAACTGACAGTATAAAAGTGCTCTAATCTAAAAACACGTTTATTAAAGAAACTTTTTTTAAAGTACAGATCACGTCTAGGCATTTTTCGATTTTTACTACCTGACTTTTTATTTCTCTACAGAAAGAATTTTTAAAATGTCCTGATAGTTTCTCACTTCAATAGTTTTTCACAGTATAAAAAGACAAAATGTATGTTGCGCATGTTCATGGAAATGGAGGGGTGTGTGTGTTCTTGTGAGTCACCATTACCGCCATGCCTACACCACTAAATACATGACTGGACGCAACTGCTATCTGCACCTTCACTGGCAATATGATCACTGTTTATTCTTGTATCTATTACCTGAGTCAGGCTAAATGTAATAATCTCATAGATCTGCTGCTACTTCCTTTTGTCATCCTTTGACACACCAACTGGACATTGCTGACATAAACATAGAGCAACTACTCTCATATCATAATCTCTCTGAATTCCCGACATATTTTAATATCCCAAGTCAGATTTTTACTATGGTTGATTTATCCATCTCTTCACCTTGTCTCAGTTTTAGGTATTGGATAGAAACCACATAGTAATGATAATTTTTCTCTAGTTTTGAGCAGGAGTAACAACAGTCAATGCCGTCTGAATTGCATGCTGCATTGGAAATTAGAGAAAACTGATGAAGCTAACACTTACTGCTCTATCGGAACTTGATACAGCCATTTGTGAACGACAGCCTTTTAATGAGTCTGTCAAAATTGTGTGTGTAATTGCATCGTCTATACAGAAATATTTTCTATGCTTAAAGTCTTGACAGATTTCCTTTTACCATCTATCATCATGGACTTCTGATTTCATAAGACATTTGATAGGATGGTTAATGCTTATATATTTATTTATTTTTTTGAAATTAAATAACTTCCTTTTCAACACCAAATTTGGCTTTTCTAGACAAAAATTCACTTTGGACAACCTAATAGAATTTGAAAAGTTTCCTCTACATATCCTGATCTGGAAAAAGCCTTTGGTACTGAATGGAAGTATGGTATCTTGAGAACCATTAATTCTTCTTCATTTATCCTCTACTTATGACTTTCAGTGTTGTAGCAGATGCAAACATCTTTTCAGGACAAGGTGTGACATCTCAGCAGTTGTTAGTCTCAAGTCTTAGCTGTTTCTTCGACATCATCTATAATGATTCCTTGGTTTACCTCTGTTACCTGTTAGTTGTAAATTGCCCCTGTTAGTTGAAAATTGTTTGCTCTTGCTGGCAACTGCTCAGCCATTTCGATCTCTATTAGGAATTCTGATGAGCCATCATACTCCAACCTCTTCACATGCTTTTATGGTTTCTGCATTTAATCTGTCAATACCTGCTACTTTCTTTCGAGGACTTAATTATTTTACTTGTTCAAGTTCACTTCTTAGGATATCTCTCCATGCTCTGCATAGCTTGGAATAAACGGCTTTGCTTCTTGAAAGCACTCTTTGTTCAAAAGTTGTTTGAAGTAATCTACTCATCTTGCTCTATCCTTTTCATCATCTGTTAATGGATTATCTTTTTCATCATTGATTATTGTTGTATGGTCAAAGGGCTCATTCCATCGTTTTATTGATTTTACCCACATATATATATAGAACTTTCTTAGTTATTTTACAATTTCTGAACCAGATCTTCTCCAAGCTTTTTCTATGACATTTCTTTAACCACTCTTTTATTCTTTCTTCTGGCTATGCAGTAGATTATACAGTCATTTCTTGCTTGAAGTTTTCCCATTTTTAAACAGCTTTCTTTTTCTCCTTTATGACTTCTTTTTCCTCTTTGCTTCTCTTTTTCTCATTCCTCCTATTTTTCTTGTACTGATGTAAAGTCTCCTTTGAATCGTCCCCATTCTTCTTCGATGTTGCATGTCTCTTCAGAAGTTTCTAAAATACCTGCTTCATCTTTCCTTTTTTCTGTTGCTTACTTTCTCTTCATCAAGCTTCCTGGTGTTGACAGTCTGTAATGGTGATGTAACTCTCTTTCTTTTCTATCATCCTCATGTCCATGTCCTGTACTACTGGTCTATAATCGGTATATATAATGTATGTTGCAAATAACTTTTGCACCAATGATGTTTTTTCTCATCGTTATTCCAGTAAGGATATAATCTGATACTAGAAATATACGATGTTATAACACTAAACTGTTATGAGGTCGTTTATTTCTAGTATTAAAATGTCTTTTATACACCAATATGCTCTACAGAAATTAAATACGGGTATAGTCTAGTTGTGATGCTGTTATTAAATCATTCCAATCGTATCAAGTAACCATTTGACTCTATCAGTGTTGGAAAAATGTGTTGATAATGAAAAGTCCTTGTTGTGAGTCTCAGGGGCAACATTCCTTTATGATTGATTCTATTCCGCTTCACTGTCTACATTGAATCCTAGGTGATTTTCCTATGGTGATCTTATTATTCCAACTTTCTAACTGGAATATCTCATGACAGTTACTTCATCTTCCTTCTTATTTCATTTAGCATTTCTGCCAAACTGATAAATAATTCTTCTGTTTTCTTCTGCTGCGTAAGAGTCATTACATGGTCAATACACATCTATGTAGGAGTACTTCTTTGTTTCGTTTTTAATTCTTACTTTGATAAGTCTTTCTGATATGTATGCTATAACTAAGACATACTTTGCTAATATGAAACCTACTCCGTGCTTTACTTTATTCTCCTGGTCAACTCCGGTCAAAGAGTGTAATCTTCATGTATCCTCTTACTGGCTGACATCTTTTTTCTTGTGTTTGATATTCCTAACAACTTGATTTTGTATTTCCACAATATTTCAACTGTCTCTTTTTCTTTATTATTCAATCCACAAATATTCCAAGTTGCCACTCTGGTAATTTGTTCTTTCTAAATTTGTTCTTCTTTAACATTACCATTCCTATTTCATTTAAGTAAGTCCGTTTAAATACTTTTGTTTTTTAATGAGCACTTAGAAATCTGCTGTTGGCTTGCTGTACCTGTCATAGCTTTAACAGAGCCCCATTAGCCAGGACGTTTCAGGATGATCCGGGTTAGACTTCTTTGTTGCCGTAGCAATATCCCTCACCATACTTCACCCGGACTCAGTAATCCCCTACTTTGTCTTGTTTCTACCTCCCACGACAGAGGACGAGAGGTTGGACTTTGGGAGGCAAACATCCATTGTTACTCCATAGTATAAATATAAACAACTGGTAATGAGTTAAATCAAACTTAACTCATTACCTGTTGTTTTTATTTATACTGTGATTTAACTCATTACCATTTGTTTATGGGAACCCTTCACAGGTTTCTATTTTATCTGCAGAGCTGTATGCAACTCATTATCAGTTGTTTTTATTTGTACTGTGAGTTAACTCATTACCAATTGTTTAAGCCCCCCCCCCAGTGGCACAGCGGTATGTCTGCGGACTTACAACGCTAGAAACCGGGTTTCGATACTCGTGGTGGGTAGAGCACAGATAGCCCATTGTGTAGCGTTGTGCTTAATTCCAAACAAACAATTTGTTTATGGGAACCCTTCACAGGTTTCTATTTTATCTGCAGAGCTGTATGCAACTCATTGTCAGTTGTTTTTATTTATACTGTGATATAACTCATTACCAGTTCTTTATGGGATCCCTTCACAGGTTCCTATTTTATCTGCAGACTTCGATGCAACTCATTACCAGTTGATTTTATTTATACTATGATTTAACTCATTACCAGTTGATTTTATTTATACTATGATTTAACTCATTACCAGTTGA
>NW_013671182.1:0-2456 GCF_000517525.1 Limulus polyphemus
CAAAGTTGCAACAATACTTCAACTAACAGCAAGTGTTTTAAAGTGTGGATATTTATTTTTGTCAGTATTACTTCAGCTAACAGCAAGTGTTTTAAAGTGTGGATATTTATTTTTGTCAGTATTACTTCAGCTAACAGCAAGTGTTTTAAAGTATGGATATTATTTTTGTCAGTATTACTTCAGCTAACAGCAAGTGTTTTAAAGTGTAGATATTTATTTTTGTCAGTATTACTTCAGCTAACAGCAAGTGTTTTAAAGTGTGGATGTTTATTTTTGTCAGTATTACTTCAGCTAGCAGCAACTGTTTTAAAGTATGGATAGTTTATTTTTGTCAGTATTACTTCAGCTAACAGCAAGTGTTTTAAAGTGTGGATATTTATTTTTGTCAGTATTACTTCAGCTAACAGCAAGTGTTTTAAAGTGTGGATATTTATTTTTGTCAGTATTACTTCAGCTAACAGCAACTGTTTTAAAGTGTGGATATTTATTTTTGTCAGTATTACTTCAGCTAACAGCAACTGTTTTAAAATGTAAATGTTTATATGTTAGGTGTCTGTGCAATCAAGCACATGTAGTCGCCTGTAATTACGTCTTAGTTTCGAGGTAGAGTCTTAATTTTGAAACATTTAGTCTTAGGTCATTTAATTTATACATTTTAACGTCATTTGTATTATTGTATTTTTATTGCTCGATATATTTTTCTCTCTTTATTCTGCAGTCATATGCGTGACTTGCTCAGTAATGAAACTCCGAATATGTGAAATGAAAGCGAAAAAATGCATGAAGATTTCTGGGAAACACTGAATGCCAGAGAAAACTAATTACTACTGAAAGATAAGTCACTTTACTTTTCCATAATTTTCTTTCACCCTTTAGATTTGCTATGGAACAGCTGTTTTCGATCACTCGTCCAGTGGCCTACGGACTCCCTTTATGTGGTTCACGGACTTGGAATCTTGGCACAAGATACGCAAAGGAAGCGTCAGGATAGTGTAAAGGTCACATTGCAGGTCGCACAAAAAAATCATGTGATCTGGGAACAAAAACCGCTTGAGAGCCACAGGTTTAGAGTATTAAAATTAAACATTTGAACCGATTAGTTGACTGTCTTGTCTGTTTGTAGACGAGTTTTTGATATCTTATTTAGCTATGATGTTACAATTTGCTCCGTGTAGAATAGGCAGTTTTTACGAAAAAAATATATATTATATTGACTAGAATACTAAATGTTCTATTTAATTAGAAAGACCTCTCTAGTCTTAAAACTTTTTATCTGAGTAGACTCAAAACGTCTCCTGCTTACCTCATCAACACTAGGAACTCAATGTAAGCGAAACGTGCTTAAGTGATATTTCTTGGGTTTCTTACGCTTAAAGCATAGCGTAAACTTGGCTTCTGTATAGTGGTCCGTTTATGAGAGCGTTATTAATCCATTTATTCAACAAACACGTTTTGCGGCTCAACAGATATGCACGAAAGTCCCAGCGCAGCAGAGACTGTGCATTATCAATCATGATGACAAAGACGGGCGGGGTCAAGAACTGTTTTCTGCTAACATGGCCAAGCCTATTAGACACGTTCTATTGTTCCAGAAAAATGTGAGGTTAAATTGCATTAAAAGAAAGATAACCACAGGCTACTAGAATAATACTAAGTAACTACTATGGGTTTCATATTAACAAAATATCGGCATGAGTTGAAAATAAGACTAGTGGTACAAAAGAGATGATATTAAGAAAAATATATTTTTAACACATTCGTAGTAAAAACTTGCGATGCTAAACATGACTTGAAGAGACGTAATATATCGATATGAAAACGTTACAAGAAAGTTCGAGACACACCCAGAAAATGATCCTTGAATTCTAATTGAAGGTATAAATTTTCATATAATAATTTTTATGACAATAGAAACACAATAATCGATTATCTGTTACTAAATCTTTCGCATCAAATAAGATATTTCATTGTTTCAAACTATTTCTATATCTCACATGTGAACGACATGTCGAGTTATACTTCCTTCTAAGTAACTCTAACTATTAACGTAATACTTCCTTCCAAGTAACTCTAACTATTAACGTAATACTTCCTTCCAAGTAACTCTAACTATTAACGTAATACTTCCTTCCAAGTAGCTGTAACTGTTAATAGATATCAAGAATGATTTTACAGTATTAACGTAATACTTCCTCCCAAGTAACTCTAACTGTTAACGCAACACTTCCTTTCAAGTAACTCTGACTGTTGACGTAACACTCCCATCTAAGTAACTCTAACTATTAACGTAACACTTCCTTTCAAGTAACTCTAACTGTTAATAGATTTCAATAATGATTTTACAGTATCAACGTAACACTTCCTTTCAAGTAACTCTAACTGTTAATATATATCAAGAATGATTTTACAGTATTAACATAACACTTCCTTCCAAGTAACTATAACTATTAACGTAA
>NW_013671182.1:3456-10408 GCF_000517525.1 Limulus polyphemus
ATAATAAAATATACAAGTGTGAACATATCGTCGTGTAATATAAGCTTTTAAACGAAAGTCGACTAACTTAAAATTTTTTTACAAGCATGGTAAAACATATTATCATTAAATTGATAAGTTAAGCATGTCATATAATGGTAAAGACGCCCCCGACAGTGTCTCAACGGTAAGTCTGATGGTTTACAACGCTAAAAATTGGTGTTCGATACCCGTGGTTGGCAGAGCACAAATTCCTCAATATGTGACGTTGTGCTCAACACCAAAACAAAAAATAATGGTAAATATATATATATATATTATAATATATATATATTGGGGGAGATACAGAATTTTCGAAACTTTGGGTTAATAACTCTGTTAAGGAATACATTAAGATTTAGACTCCTTATCACTCTACAAAAATTATCCAGATCGTTGATCATTCTGGATCTGAGAAGGATTTTCTTAGCTTTCGAAGGTGAAATTTGACGTTATACAATATAAACGCGTACAATCTTGAAAAGATTGATTGCTGTTGTTGTTTATGTGTTTGGGAATCACACCTTAGTCCGATCCTTCCTTATAGAGCTTCTGCTTCTATCAGATTTAAAGACTACTAACTATTTATTAGGCCTTTGTTTACCGCTTCATTTCTGTGTTTAATCCTGATATGAATTAGTTAATCCCCTCTAAAGAAAATTCATACTTCTTTCGTCATAGAAATATCTAGCATTGTACGATAAATAGCTCGGTTTTGTGTTCTAAGGGGTTTTTATTATTTGGCTCAGGTTACTTTAAATCATTTGAACTTTGATGATTGGTCAACCTCCAATTAAATTAAAATTTTCAATTATATATTTAATAACATATAAATATTTTTCTTTTAGGGTTACCTATTTTTCATGGTTGTAACTTTATCAGTAATAAAACAAACATGTTTAAATTTATTTTAATCAATAATTAGCGGACCTTTTCAAGTATCTAGAGAAACATGTTCCCATTAAACAGGGTTTAAATCATTACTGTTATAATAATTTTAGGGCTTTGCTGTAACACTAATTTTCCAGGTGGTTATGGCGCTCGATTTGCAATCTGAGGGTCGCGGGTTCGAATCCCCGTCACACCAAACATGCTCGCCCTATCAGCCGTGGGGGTGTTATAATGTAATGATCAATCCCACTATTCTTTGGTAAAAGAATAGCCCAAGAGTTGGCGGTGGGTGGTGATGACTAGCTGCCTTCCCTCTAGGGACGGCTAGCGCAGAGAGCCCTCGTGTAGCTTTGCGCGAAATTCAAAACAAACCAATTCTACGATAGTTTCGAAAAATTCGAGTTACATTTTAGTAACAGCAGACAAGTAGTAGGGTGACTAGCAGTAAGAATAGGCTTAGATATTAATATTCAATTTAACAACGATTTCTTGTCTGATAAATACGTTGTTCTGTATACTAGTGCGTGGTTCGGCACCTTGAAGTAAGGTAGTAATGGTTCTGCTAAGAATTATGGAGTGTTGCGCAAATGTGAATTTTTCTTGACAGGCTACTTAGTTTGATAAGATCTGAAAAGCTAGTGTTTTGCATTATCTTTCTTCCCTAAACGGAAGCCGCTGGTACAAACTTATTAGTACAATATTTTCCAAAAATAAATTTTGTTGACGTTGCTTAAACAAAAGCAAAACCCTGTAGACATCTTTAAAAACAAGCTGTCTTTTTTTTCACGATTGATTTTTGACTACAGTTGGCCATAAGATAGAGTCGATGTTTTGCCGATGACACTTGTTTAGGAAAGACGTATTAGTCGATGACAAAAATTAATAAACTCAGCAGACAGTGATTGACTCCCTTATAAATGACAGCATCTAAAGTTTCGAGCTGTTTTTTATCGTATGTTTGAAATGTTCAATTAAAAATGTCTTTTCAACGTGTTGTTTTATTTCTTACGGCAGAAGGGCTCTTCTTTATATAAAAAAAACTTTAAAATTGTTGTCGGAAAATTTTATTTCACGTTTTTTTAACAGCAGTGTTTAAAACATAGTTAAAACGTATGTTTATAATGCTAAGGACAAATGAAAATTAAAATATTAAGTTAAAACATCGTCCGACGTGATCGATGCTAAGTTAACTCAATTGTAACATCACTGTTAGAAATATCAAAATAGAAAGGTAAAAAGAAATTAACTGTTCTGAGACACATTGGAAGGCATACTGGTACCAAGTGACGATGGTACATTGTCTATCAACAGACGAAAGGGCACTTCTCAACGATTTCAGCCGTCACAGAATACTGTAGAATATATTTAAAGTGCCAAACAATGAAGATAACACTGAAAACACTGAGACAATAGTTCACCATAGCTCTATATAATGCTTTTATATTTTTATAAGAATTGAGCATCGTCTAGAAGAATGTGATTAGAGCCGTCACAGAATACTGTAGAATATATTTAAAGTGTCAAACAATGAAGACGGAAGAGTGTCTCGTTTAACAACGAGTTCAGCTGTCACAGAATACTATAAAATATATTTAAAGTGCCAAACAATGAAGACGAAAGGGCACTTCTAGTTTAAATAAGGTATAAACTGAAATCCTCTCAAAAAGTTTGTTCCTGGAGACGGCTTTGTGATGACAAAACCTTGTCGAAACGTTGTACATTTGCTGTTATGTTAAACTTATATTAAAGTTTTTCTTCATTACACATTCAAGCCGTCTCCAGCCATTATATTTCTAGTTATGTTTCATATCTAAAGAAAATTAAATCACAGGTCGGAAATGAACATCAGTGTCAGTTAAGAATCACATTATATGTCGTTTAAACCATACCTTACAGGATAAGAAATATTCAGGTATGCTGCTATAGTAAGTTTATTGAGTTTAATTGAGTGAGATTTTCAATACTTTGTAAAATAAAGTAATTAAAAACGACAGAAACTGCAACTAATGTATTTCATACGTAGACTGTTTACACGTGCACTGCCAATGGCTTTCAAAATTCGAATGCCCGTAGGGTGGCAGCACGGTCGAATCCAGTCTTTATCTCAGCTTCTTGATTGGACCCTTGCTTAACCACGAGCATTATTATCAGGGAAGACAAAATGTGATTTTAAAACCTCCAGAGACTTGAATGTGGTCGAGGAGGAGATAGAATAGCAATTTATCGACAGAAACAAAATCAAACTTCTTCAAACGTTCCTTTATAGAACTTCTTCTAACTTGACAGTAACAATACAATAAAGATGTTTCACTGGCATTAGAAAACAGCTTGGCGTGGCTTGGTGGCTAGGGCGTTCGACTCTTTGTGGGACCGCAGTCAGTCGCCGAATACGCTCGACCTTTCAACCGTGGGGGCGTTATAATTTGTCAGTTAATCACACTTTTAGGGTAGCCTAAGAGTTGGCGATGGGTGGTGTGGACTAGCTTCCTTTCCTATACTATACCACTTTAAAATTATAAACGGCTCTCTAGTAGCTTTGTGTGAAACCCAACAAACAAGAAACAAAGTCACTATGAAACATTTTTTCCTGTTTATTGCAGGGCTTCAGCTAAACCTATTTAGGGACTTAGAGAAATATGCTTGTTAGTATTTATATTGCTCTGTTTTTTCTATCTTACAAACATTTTACACTATTTAGCAAAACTATGGTAGACTTACTAAGTTACCAACATTGTTTAAAACGTTCGGTGTGTTGGTTAGGACATACCAGTTTTTGTGAATATTTAAGCTGTAATGAAGATTTTTTTAATTCTCAGTTTAAGTGGATATAAAAAAGAAATAAACTTTGCAAGTAATTTCTAAAGATAATTGTTTGTTTGTTATGAATTTCGCGCAAAGCTACACGAGGGCTATCTGCGCTAGCCGTTCCTAATTTAGCAGTGTAAGACTAGAGGGAAGGCAGCTAGTCATCACCACCCTTCTGAATATAAAATGTTGTGTATTATGTTCTTGTAAAGTTACATTTTAAATTAACTTATAATTACACTTGACGTGGTTTGTTTGTTGTTCTGCACAAATCCTTGCCTTGCCCACCATAGGTATCGAAACCCGGTTTTCAGCGTTTTAAGCCTTTAGACTTGTCGCTGAACCACAGGGGGGAACTGAACTTGGAAAGATGTTAGATGGTGTAAATATTTAATAGACTTGTATATAATTAATCGGGTAAATTTAATTAGACTTATGCATTTAAGATATTCAACAATTTACACGTGATAATGAGACTTTTAAAATTTAATAAAAGATACAATAAACACAAACTCGATTCGCAGGTGGCGCCGCTTTCAGTGTCATTGTTTGTTTGTTATGGATTTCACGCAAAGCTACACGAGGGCTATCTGCGCTAGCCGTCCATGGTTTAGCAGTGTATGATTAGAGGAAAGGCAGCTAGTCATCACCACCCACCTCCAACGCTTGGGCTACTCTTTTACCAACGAATAATGGGATTGACCGTCACATTATAACGCCCCCCACGGCTGAAAGGGCGAGCATGTTTGGTGTGATGGAAATTCGAACCCGCGACCCGCGAGTCAAGCGCCCTAAACACCTGTCGTGAGTGAGGGAAGCAATTATTGCAATATATACATAATAAAAGGTGTTTCTACTATGGATCCCTGATTTAAAGCTTTATGCTGCTTATTAAATTTAACTATAAGCATCAATAAACGTGGCTATTTTGTTATATTTTATCCGCTCTATTTAAATTATAGGTTTAATGATATATGTGCTTCTAGGAATCTGTTTAAGTAATAACTCAACTCCCCTATTTTAGTTTCGCTCTAGTTCGTTCCCGTGCTGAGCCAATGAAGCAAAAGGTTGTAAAGGGGATTTTTTTTATGTTAATATTTACATTAATAAATCTACTGCTGTATCAATCTGCCAATTTATTCATGATCATGTTTCCCTTAGAAATGCTTAAGAACATCATGTAACGTTGTTCAAACGGTTGTAAAACCTTATGCTGTAATCTACTATGTATTTAGTTGTTATTCCAGTGCTTTTCAGACAGAGTTAGCAAACAGTAATGGGCTATTTGTCATGACAAATGTCAAGCTTTTACACACAAAACGCTTTGAGTAGAAACAGAGATGTGATATTTTTTTAGCACCATAAAACGTTGTATACTTTAAAATAAATTACTGGACTTCATTTTCGCCATAAAATCTATAATTGTGGATCAGGATTTTACATTCAAGTTTTTGATTCACTAATCATAGAAACGATCTAGTAAAACAGTTGTGGTTTTTAGAAATACTCTTAACATCTAAGTTTGTTATAGCATGTATATTTAAAATATGTAATATCAAAAACCGTATCGTTAAAAATACTCTTAACATCTAAGTTTGTTATTTCATGTATATTTAAAATATATAATATCAAAAACCGTATCGTTAAAAATACTCTTAACATGTAAGTTTGTTATTTCATGTATATTTAAAATATATAATATCAACAACCGTATCGATTTTACTGCTTCTGAATATATTATTTATAATCTATAGCAGTGAATATATTGATATACATTTTAAGTGGTTATAGTTAACTGTAGAAACATAAGCTGTATATTTATATAAAATTGTTCAGTGTTAACGGATTAGTTTAGTCGCTTCTACACATCATCTTACATCAAGCTACAATCATCATAGTCACTTTAATAAACTTTAAAATACGGCAGCAATTTTCTCTCTGTCATCAACTTTTAATATATATCCTTCTTTCTTCTAAGAAAGGCTAATAAGAAATGTTTTTAATAGTGCTGTATATCCTAGCTTTCCATTCATATTTTCATCACTTTGTCTATAATATGAAACAACAAGTTTTAGTTAAACTGTAGGAACTACTATATGTGTTTCACTTGTAGTTAGAGAAAAACAAATTGTTAACACGAAAACATATATATGATGAAATAACAGTAAATTTAACTTGTATGGTTTCTAACTTAAATTTTAAAAGATGCAAATTTTTCCGAGGAAAAATGACCAGGACTTGACCCATAATTTATTATTACCTGTTCATTACAATTACACCAATTTTGTGGAAGGTCATTCCGTGTCAATATAAACACGAGTTGAAACAAAATACCTTATAATACTATCACAGATTTACACTGATTTCTATATCGAAATACAGCTTAATTCTAACCCTAAAAACATTGGTATTATTAAGTTTTAAAGAGATTAGGCATAACACAACTTTTAAACTTTCATCAACAAATTTTATATTTTAACGGTAACTAAACTTCGTGAATGTTTAACTTGCATAAGGTATAAACTGTAATCCTCCCAAACATTTTGTTCCTTATAACACTGTTTTGGTGATTGTTTAACTTACATAAGGTATAAACTGTAATCCTCCCAAACAGTTTGTTCCTTATAACACTGTTTTGGTGATTGTTTAACTTACAAACAATTATTAGTCTCAAAATGGGTTCCTCGTCATCTAATTTGAATAACTAGAAATGTGATTTATAAACAAAGTGATTATAACTGAATACTAGGAAATAAATAAAAAACTACTGTCAAATCATTATTGATATCTATTAGCAGTTAGAGTTACTTGGAAGGAAGTGATACGTTAATAGTTAGAGTTACTTGGAAGGAAGTATTACGTTAATAGTTAGAGTTACTTAGAAGAGAGTGTTACGTTAATACTGTAAAATCGTTACTGATATCTATTAACAGTTAGAGGTACTTGGAAGGAAGTGTTACGTTAACAGTTAGAGTTACTTGAAAAGGAGTGTTACGTTAACAGTTAGAGTTACTTGGAAGGAAGTATTACGTTAATAGTTAGAGTTACTTGGAAGGAAGTATTACGTTAATAGTTACAGTTACTTGGAAGGAAGTGTTACGTTAACAGTTAGAGTTACTTGGAAAGGAGTGTTACGTTAACAGTTAGAGTTACTTGGAAGGAAGTATTACGTTAATAGTTAGAGTTACTTGGAAGGAAGTATTACGTTAATAGTTAGAGTTACTTGGAAGGAAGTATT
>NW_013671182.1:10955-19733 GCF_000517525.1 Limulus polyphemus
TTTTACCATGCTTGTAAAAAAATTTTAAGTTAGTCGACTTTCTTTGACTTTCGTTTAAAAGCTTATATTACACGACGATATGTTCGATTTGTATATTTTATTATAAAACACGTTTATGTAAATAAATTGTTGTTAAATTAGAAAACATGCAGCTAAGTTTAAACACATTTTAAGATAAGTCGGATTATCCAGGCATTTTTCACATGCTGTAAACACCAATCTGTAACGAGCTCCATTTTTCTTCTATAAAACCAATATGTTCACACTTGTATATTTTATTATAAAACACGTTTATGTAAATAAATTGTTGTTAAATTAGAAAACATGCAGCTAAGTTTAAACACATTTTAAGATAAGTCGGATTATCCAGGCATTTTTCACATGCTGTAAACACCAATCTGTAACGAGCTCCATTTTTCTTCTATAAAACCAATATGTTCACACTTGGAAACTTTGCAATCAATGCCAGGTTATCTTTCGCTAATATTTCATTGAATATGATTTTTATATAGAGGATCTGCATGAAATTATAGAAACCTTTAGAGTACTACACTGAAGTAACATTTATCAAACAGTGTATTCAATGGTTACCACAAGAGCTCAGTCCCTTTCCGACAAATTGTTGTATTTCTTGTATTCAATACAAACATTAACTTCGTTTTATAATGCCTCTCAAGCATTCCTGTTTGTATTAAAGCAAGCCATCATAGCACACATAGAACAAAAAAGATCGACAAGTAAAGGATATTTCTAGGTTGTAAAACCCGTCGTACAAGTGAATATGTGACATAAACATCGAGAGAAGATCCAATTGTGAATTGTTTATTTGGTTGTTGTTAAGGTCAAAGCTACGCTATGAACTGTCTGTGATTTACCCACCACGGATATCGAATATGCAGCTTAGAACGCAAAAATATGCTTTCATGTATATGTTTTCATTTATTTTGGTAAAAACAACAGCAACTAAAATCCACCACAAACAATGAAATTGAGGCTGAAGTTTCAAACAGTGTCAACTGAGCACTTCCTAGTCTTGTTATAATGTGTAGTGTTAATTGAGCACTTCCTAGTCTTGTTATAGTGTGTAATGTGTCAACTGAGCACTTCCTAGTCTTGTTATAGTGTCTAGTGTTAACTGAGCACTTCTTAGCCTTGTTATAATGTGTTCATTATAACAAGGCTAAGAAGTGCTCAGTTAACACTACACATTATAACAAGTCTAAGAAGTGCTCAATTGGCACTACACATTATAACAAGACTGGAAAGTGCTCAGTTGACACTACACATTATAACAAGACTGGGAAGTGTTCAGTTGACACTGTAGTGTCAACTGAACACTTCCCGGTTTTGTTATAATGTGTAGTGTCAACTGAGCACTTCCCAGTCTTGTTATAATGTGTAGTGTCAATTGAGCACTTCTTAGACTTGTTATAATGTGTAGTGTTAACTGAGCACTTCTTAGCCTTGTTATAATGTGTAGTGTCAACTGAACACTTCCCAGTCTTGTTATAATGTGTAGTGTCAACTGAGCACTTTCCAGTCTTGTTATAATGTGTAGTGTCAATTGAGCACTTCTTAGACTTGTTATAATGTATAGTGTCAACCGAGAGTGACCAGTCTTGTTATAATGTGTAGTGTCAATTAAGCACTTCTTAGACTTGTTATAATGTGTAGTTTCAACCGAGCACTTCCCAGCCTTGTTATAATGTGTAGTGTGTGAACTGAGCACTTCCTAGTCTTGTTATAGTGTATAGTTGGCGGGACTCTCAAGACTAAATAGGAGCAGAAAGATAACCATCGGTACAGAGAAGTGAAGACTGAGAAGTTATTTAACTATTTTATGTAATCGGTACTACTGGCTGATGTAGGAGTATCTATCAGTTAGAAGGTAAGTTACTGTTTCTGATTACATTCCAACTTAATAAATTGTTTTAAATCTAACTTAAGTGGTAGCATTAATTATTAGTGTGAAAGCTCATCTGCTGAAGATTCCTTCCATCAATCCGGGGTGGGGAGGGGCAGTTTCACACTACAACGATACTAGCACTGAAACTGATCTTTATCAAAGTGATTTTGAAACGTTTCACTTGATAATGTTATGACAGCGGAAGTCACGTTACGCTGATGAGTTTCTCGAATGATCGGGGAAGTCCGAGTGTGTTCGAGGTGCCCTCTTCGTTAGTTTATAAGCGTGGCGGGACGATAAATGAATGGAAAGAGAACAGTAGTTACTTTGTGTTCCGTGTAATTTATGATTCTGTTAGTTTAGAGCTAGTGAGCCGAAAAGTGTATGTGAATCGCTGTGATTTATAGCGTGTATTATGAAAGTTGTTAAATTTAAAGTGACGAGAAACGTACTTGTTGTGGAACTACTGTGTACTAAAAAATTGTATCGAGGAAGAATAAATGGTTTAATCAAGATCCCCGGAGAGAATGTCTACCAGAAACCAACAAACAAGCAGATACGTAACAATAACATAAGTTGTTATTTGGCCAACGATACCACTCAATGTTGTTAACAGGGTGAGGCAATGGGTGAAATAAGGAAAAGATAGAGAATGAGTGTACACTTGTTTTTATATTCCCTGTCAATAATGTACATCCTAGGGATATATTTTCACACCGTTTCTCTGGTAATGCAAATATTGTAATTATTTTATAAAGAATGAATTATTTTAATAATAAATTCTTTTTAAGAGTAACCTACAAGAAGAACTTAAATGGCCGACAAATGTTTCAATCCACTTATGTGAGTCGTTTATTTTAAACGATTTGTGGTGTTCTGAAAATTTTAAATTTATATTTGAAAACAGGCAGTAGGTGTGCTTTAAGATAAGTAAAACATGCAGCTGTAGAACTGAATACATATAATTAACAGCCTATTTAGTTACCATGCTTAAGTCGGTTGGTTTGTGGTAGCTAGCGAGTCATTCTTCGTATCGAAGGGTCTGGGGTTCGAGACGTGATGCCACTAACAGATCGAAAGTTCCAATTCCGTGGCATATTAAAAAATGCATGGAAATTTCAGTTTGCCGCAGTGTTGCTATTACATTGTAGATACTATATTAAAACACATGAAAACAATGCTATGATCATAAGTACAAGTTTATGAACACTCGACTTGATATGACAATCGTGTAAATTATTCACGTGATTTTGTAGTTCCCTACAATTTTATCGTTAGTGTTTCATAGCATTATTTACATACTTAATGGTTTACCAACAATTTCCACGAATTGCCAATGTATACAGACACGTCACTACCCCTTCAGAAATGCATGTATGTATCTCACGCATCCGCCTGCATGTTTTTGTGTCATTTAATATTCCATCTAATCTAGGATCGTAGAATCGATAGCTGATAAAACAGTTACATTGACATTCTGCATGCGGCCTTATATAAACTGTAATTTTCATATTTTCTTTCTGTTAATCCACTATTTCTTTTTCACAAGTTAACTTGTTTTACACAAAATTCTATTATAGTTTTTTCCGAGCAAAGAATCCTTAAAAAAAGTGTCGCTCAAGAATGACTTACTCATAAACCAGTGTCCAGTACCAAGGGAAAGTTTTAAAATATGAAGTGCTTTTATTAGTTTTAGGTTTCTTTTTTAATTCTTTTCTACAAAATATTAAAATGCCGATTAGGGTCAAATCGAACAAACCCTGATTACATTTACCTAAAAACAAATTCTTGGTATGCACTGAAGCTGACATCTCAGAATTAGATGATTAAAACCCCTACTGTTAACGATAGTTAAAATACACATTTAGTATTAAGTTCGCTATTTCTAGCTGACATTTAACACAGATGTTTCCTATCGATTTGGCTATCTACCCTACATTAAAACAGATGATAGTTCCCTATTGATGGTTTCAGTTAGTAGTTTATTTCAAGAAATTCACACTTAAATAAGGTACAAAACTAGCTGTCTCCTGGTGGGATAAGGGGTAAAAATCTACGGACTAACACCGCTGCCATTCGTGGTTCGATTCCCTGTCATTTACACAATGATAGTACAATATGACTTCGTTTTAAAACAAAAGTAGCTATTGGGTAAATTAAGACCCACCCTAAAGTAAGTTTATCCTTGTCTAATCAAAGTTCCTGTTTACCGTGGTTTTAAAGAAGTTTTTGTTAAGTTTATCTTCTCTGTTCAATATTTATGTTTACCGTGTCTTGAAAAAAGTTTTTGTTAAGTTTATCCTTGTCTGTTCAATATTTTTATTTAAAGAGGGACTAACGAAGTTTTTGTTAAATGTATCCTTATCTAATATTTTTTCTGTTTACCATGGCATTAAAGACGTTTTTGTTAAGTTTATCCTAGTCCAGTGAATATTTCTGTTTACTGTGGCATTAAAGACGTTTTTGTTACGTTTATCCTTGTCTGTTCAATATTTTTATTTAAAGAGGGACTAACGAAGTTTTTGTTAAATGTATCCTTATCTAATATTTTTTCTGTTTACCATGGCATTAAAGACGTTTTTTTAAGTTTATCATAGTCCAGTGAATGTTTCTGTTTACTGTGGCATTAAAGACGTTTAGCCTAGTCCAGTGAATATTTCTGTTTATTGTGGCACTAAAGACGTTTTTGTTAAGTTTATCCTTGTCCAGTGAATACTTCTGTTGACCGTGGCATTAAAGAAGTTTTTGTTAAGTTTATCCTTGTCTAATCAATATTCCTGTTTAACATGTCATTAAAGAAGTTTTTGTTAAGTTTATCCTTATCTAAACAATATTCCTACTTAACATGTCCTAAAAGAAGTTTGTGTAATCAATATTTCTGGTTACCGTGTTATTAAAGAAGTTTTGTCAAGTTTAACATCGTCTGATCAATATTCCTGTTTACCATGTCATGAAACAAGTTTTTGTAACGTTTAACCTTATCTAATCAATATTTTAGTTTAATATGATATTAAAAAAGTTTTTGTTAAGTTTATCCTTGTCTAATCAATATTTCTGTTTACCGTGTTATTAAAGAAATTTTTTGTCAAGTTTAACCTCGACTGATCAATATTCCTGTTTACCATGTCATAAAAGAAGTTTTTGTTAAGTTTAACGTTATCTAATCAATACTTTAGTTTACCATGATATTAAAAAATTTTTAGATAAATGTATCCTTGTCTGTTCAATATCTCTTTTTACCATGTATTAAAAAAGTTTTTGTTAAGTTTATCCCTGTGTAATGAATATTCCTTTTTTGCCGAGGCATTATCGAAGTTTTTGTTAACTTTATCTTCTCTGTTGATTATTTATATTTACCGTGGCTTTTAAAAAGTTTGTGTTAAGTTTATCCTTGTCTGTTCAATATTTTTGTATATCGTGAATTTAAAAAAGTTTTTGTTAAGTTTATCCTTGACTAGTGAATATTTCTGTTTACCGTGGCATTAAAGAAGGTTTTGTAAAGTTTATATTGTCAATACTTCTGTTTACCGTGGCATTAAAAATATTTTGTTATGTTTATCCTTGTCTAATCAATAATTCCGTTTACCGTGTTATTAAACATTTTTTTCTAAGTTTATTCTTGTCAAATCAATATTTCATTTTACGATGACACTAACAAAGTTTTTGTTAAGTTAATGCTTATCTAATAAATATTTTAGTTTACCATGACATTAAAGAAGTTTTTGTTAAGTTCATACTAATCTAGTGAATACTTCTGTGTACCGTTACATTAAAGTGGGTTTTGTTTAATTTAATATTTTGTATTCAACATTTCAGTTTACCATGAAATTAAAAAAAAATTTTGTTCAGTTTATCCTTGTCTAATCATTATTTCTGTTTACCGTGTCATTAAAGAAGTTTTTGATAAGTTTATCCTCGTCTAGAAAACACTTCTGTTCACCGTGACATTAAAGAGGGTTTTGTTTAGTTTATTATTGTATACTTAACATTTCAGTTTACCATGAAATTAAAATAGTTTTTGTTAAGTTTAACCTCATCTAGTGAATACTTGTATTTAACGTAACATTAAAGTGGGTTTTGTTTAATTTAATATTGTCTATTCAACATTTCAGTTTACTATGAAATAAAAAAAAAATTGTTCAGTTTATCCTTGTCTATTCAATATTCCTGTTTACTGTGGCATTAAAAAAGTTTGTGTTAAATTTATCCTTGTCTATTCAACATTCTTGTTTACCGTGGCATTAAAGAAGGTTTTGTTAAGTTTATATTTGTCTAATCAATATTTCTGTTTACAGTGGCATTAAGAAAGTTTTTGTTAAGTTTATCTTCGTCTAGTGAATACTTATGTTTACCGCGACATTAAAGTGGGTTTTTTTTAGTTTATTATTGTCTATTCAACATTTCAGTTTACCATGACTTTAACAAAGTTTTTGTTAAGTTTATCCTCGTCTAGAGAATACTTTTGTTTACCGTGGCATTAAAGTGGGTTTTGTTTACTTTATTATTATCTATTCAACATTTCAGTTTACCATGACTTTAACAAACTTTTTGTTAAGTTTATACTTGTCTAATCAATATTTCTATTTATCATGACATTAAGAAAGTTTTTGTTAAGTTTATCCTCGTCTAGTGAATATTTCTAATTTACCGTGGCATTAAAGAAGGTTTTGTTAAGTTTATTACTGTATATTCATCAATCCTGTTTACCGTGGCATTATACAAGTTTTTGTTAAGTTTATACTTGTCTAATCGAAATTCCTGTTTACTGTGGAACTTTACAAGGTTTTGTTAATGTTATGGTAAACTGAAATATCTATTAGATAAGGATAAATTCAACAAACATTCTTTAATGTCATGGTAAACAGGAACATTGATTAGACAAGGATAAACTTAACAAAAACATTTCAATTTATCATCACATTAACAAAGTTTTTGTTAAGTTTATCCTCGTCTAGTGAATACTTCTATTTACAGTATCATTAAAGTGGGTTTCGTTTACTTTATTATTATCTACTCAACATTTCAGTTTACCATCAAATTAACAAAGTTTTCGTTAAGTTTATACTTGTGTAATCAATATTTCTGTTTACTGTGTCATTAAAGAAGTCTTTGTTAAGTTTATCCTTGTCTAATCAATATTCCTGTTCACCATGACATTAAAGAATGTTTGTTGAATTTAACCTTATCTAATAGATATTTCAGTTTACCATGACATTAACAAAGATTTTGTTAAGTTTATACTTGTCTAGTGAATATTTCTAATTTACCGTGGCATTAAAGAAGGTTTTTGTTAAGTTTATTAGTGTCTAATCATCAATCCTGTTTACCGTGGCATTATACAAATTTTTGTTAAGTTTATACTAATGTAATCGAAATTCCTGTTTACTGTGGAATTTTAGAAGGTTTTGTTAAGTTTATCCTTGTTTATTCAATATTTCTGTTTATAATGACATTAACAAAGTTTTTGTTAAGTTTATCCTCGTATAATGAATTCCTTTTTTAATCATGGCATTAAAGAAGGTTTTGTTAAGTTTATTATTGTCTATTCAACATTTCAGTTTACCATGACATTAACAAAGCTTTTGTTAAGTTTATCCATGTCTATTCAATATTTCTGTTTATCTTGACATTAACAAAGTTTTTGCTAAGTTTATCCTCCTCTAGTGAATACTTATGTTTACCGCGGCATTAAAGTGGTTTTTTTTAGTTTATCATTGTCTATTTAACATTTTAGTTTATCATGACATTAACAAAGTTTTTGTTAAGTTTATCCTTGTCTAATCAATATTTGTGTTTACCGTGTCATTAAAGAAGGTTTTGTTAATTTTATTTTTCACAAATCAATATTCCTGTTTACCATATTATTAAAGAACTTCTGTTAAATTTATCTTTTTCTAATAAATATTTCAGTTTTCCATGACATTAACAAAGTTTTTGTTAAGATTATTCTTGTCTATTCAATATTTCTGTTTATCATGACATTAACAAATATTGTGTTAAGTTTATACTTGTCTAGTGAATATTTCTTTTTTACAGTGGCATTAACGAAGGTTTTGTTAAGTTTATTATTGTCTACTCAACATTGCTGTTTACCGTGGCATTATACAAGTTTTTGTTACGTTTATACTTGTCTAATCGAAATTCCCGTTTTAGAACATTGTTAAGTTTATCCTTGTATATTCAATATTTCTGTTTGTAATGACATTAACAAAGTTTTTGTTAAGTTTATCCTCGTATAATGAGTTCCCTTTTTAATCGTGGCATTAAAGAAGGTTTTGTTAAGTTTTTTATTGTCTATTCAACATTGCTGTTTACCGTGGCATTATAGAAGTTTTTGTTAAGTTTATACTTGTCTTATCGAAATTCCCGTTTACTGTGGAATTTTAGAATATTGTTAAGTTTATACTTGTCTGTTCAATATTTCTGTTCATCATGACATTAACAAAGTTTTTGTTAAGTTTATCCTAGAATAATGCATTCCTTTTTTTATCGTGGCATTAAAGTGGGTTTAATTTAGTTTATCATCGTCTATTCAACATTTCAGTTTACCATGACATTAACAAAGCTTTGTGTAGTGAATACTTATGTTTACCGCGGCATTAAAGTGTTTTTTTTTAATTTATTATTGTCTATTCAACATTTCAGTTTATCATGACATTAACAAATATTGTGTTAAGTTTATACTTGCCTAGTGAATATTTCCTTTTTACCGTGGCGTTAAGGAAGGTTTTGTTAAGTTTATTATTGTCTACTCAACATTGCTGTTTACCGTGGCATTATACAAGTTTTTTGTTACGTTTATACTTGTCTAATCGAAATTCCCGTTTACTGTGGAATTTGAGAATATTGTGAAGTTTTATCCTTGTTTATTC
>NW_013671182.1:20659-24719 GCF_000517525.1 Limulus polyphemus
CATTGCTGTTTACCGTGGCATTATACAAGTTTTTGTTACGTTTATACTTGTCTAGTGAATATTTCCTTTTTACCGTGGCGTTAAGGAAGGTTTGTTAAGTTTATTATTGTCTACTCAACATTGCTGTTTACCGTGGCATTATACAAGTTTTTGTTACGTTTATACTTGTCTAATCGAAATTCCCGTTTACTGTGGAATTTGAGAATATTGTGAAGTTTATCCTTGTTTATTCAATATTTCTGTTTATAATGACATTAACAAAGTTTTTGTTAAGTTTATCCTCGTATAAGGAATTCCTTTTTTAATCGTGGCATTAAAGAAGGTTTTGTTAAGTTTATACTTGTCTAATCGAAATTCCCGTTTACTGTGGAATTTTAGAATATTGTTAAGATTATCCATGTCTATTCAATATTTCTGTTTATCATGACATTAACAAAGTTTTTGTTAAGTTTATCCTTGTCTAATCAATATTTGTGTTTACCGTGTCATTAAAGAAGTTTTTGTTAATTTTATTTCCATCAAATCAATAATCCTGTTTACCATGTTATTAAACAACTTTTGTTAAATTTTTCCTTATCTAATAAATATTTCGGTTTACCGTGACAATTACAAAGTTTTTGTTAAGTATATCCTTGTCTATTCAATATTTCTGTTTATCATGACATTAACAAAGTTTTTGTTAGGTATATTCTTGTCTAGTGAATACTTATGTTTACCGCGGCATTAAAGTGGGTTTTTTTAGTTTATTATTGTCTATTCAATATTTCAGTTTATCATGACATTAACAAAGTTTTCGTTAAGTTTGTTCTTGTCTAATCAATATTTGTGTTTACCGTGTCATTAAAGAAGTTTTTGTTAATTTTTTTTACATCAAATCAATATTCCTGTTTACCATGTTATTAAAGAACTATTGTTAAATTTATCCTTATCTAATGAATAATTCAGTTTACCATGACATTAACAAAGTTTTTATTAAGTTTATTTTTGTCTAATTAATATTTCTGTTTACCGTGTCAATAAAGAAGTTTTTGTTAAGATTATTCCCATCAAGTCAATATTCCTGTTTACCATTTCCTTAAATAATTTTTGATAAGTTTATCCTTATCTAATAAACATTTCAGTTTACCATGATAATATTAACGTTTTTGTTAAGTTTATATTTGTCTAGTGAATATTTCTTTTGACCGTGTCATTAAAGAAGGTTTTGTTAAGTTTATCTTTGTCTATTCAATATTTCTGTTTATCATGACATTAACAAAGTTTTTGTTAAGTTTATCTTTGTCTAGTGAATTCTTACGTTTACTGCAGCATTAAACTGGGTTTTCTTTAGTTTATTATTGTCTATTCAATATTTTTGTTTATCATGACATTAACAAGAATTGTGTTAAGTTTATACTTGTCTATTGAATATTTCTTTTTTCCCGTGGCATTAAAGAAGGTTTTGTTAAGTTTATTATTGTCTATTCAACAGTGCTGTTTACCGTGGCAATATAGAAGTTTTCTTATGTTTATACTTGTCTAATCGAAATTCCCGTTTACTGAGGATTTTTAGAGTATTGATAAGTTTATTCTTGTCTATTCAATATTTCTGTTTATCTTGACATCAACAAAGTTTTTGTTAAGTTTATCCTCGTATAATGAATTCCTTTTTTAATCATGGCATTAAGTTTATTATTGTCCATTCTACAATGCTGTTTACCGTGGCATTATATAAGTTTTTGTTAAGTTATACTTGTCTAATCGAAATTCCCGTTTATTGTGGAATTTTAGAATATTGATAAGTTTATTCTTGTCTATTCAATATTTCTGTTTATCTTGACATCAACAAAGTTTTTGTTAAGTTTATCCTCGTATAATGAATTCCCTTTTTAATCGTAGCATTATAGTGGGTTTTCTTTAGTTTATTATTGTCTATTCAACATTTCAGTTTACCATGACATTAACAAAATTTTTGTTAAGTTTATCCTTGTCTATTCAATATTTCTGTTTATCATGACATTAACGAAGTTTTCGTTAATTTTATTTCCAGCAAATCAATATTCCTGTTTTACCATTTATAAACGAACTTTTGTTAAGTTTTACCTTATCTAATAAATATTTCAGTTTACCATGACATTAACAAAGCTTTTGTTAAGTTTATACTTGTCTAGTGTATATTTCTGTTTATCATGACATTATCCAAGTTTTTTTTAAGTTTATATTTGTCTAATCGAAATTCTTGTTCACTGGGGATTTTAGAAGGTTTTTTTAAGTTTATCCTTGTCTAGTGTATATTTCTTTTTACCGTGTCATTAAAGAAGGTTTTGTTAAGTTTATTATTGTTTATTTAACATTCATGTTTACCCTGGAATTATATAAGTTTTTGTTAAGTCTATTCTTGTCTAATCGAAATTCCTGTTCACTGGGGAATTTTAGAAGGTTTTGTTAAGTTTATCCTTGTCTATTCAATATTTCTGTTTATCATGACATTAAGAAAGTTTTTGTTAAGATTATTCTCGTCTAATGAATACTTATATTTACCGCGGCATTAAAGTGGGTTTTTTTTAGTTTATTATTGTCTATTCAACATTTCAGTTTATCATGTCATTAACAAAGTTTTTGTTAAGTTTATCCTTGTCTAATCAATATTTCTGTTTACCGTGTCATTAAAGAAGTTTTTGTTCATTTTATTTCCATCAAATCAATATTCCTGTTTACCATATTATTAAAGAACTTTTGTTAAATTTATATTTATCTAATAAATATTTCAGTTTACCATGATATTAAGAAATATTGTGTTAAGTTCATACTTGTCTAGTGAATTTTTCTATTTTACCGTGGCATTAAAGAAGGTTTTATTAAGTTTATTATTATCTATTCAACATTGCTGTTTACCGTGGTATTATACACGTTTTTTTTACGTTTATTCCCTTCTAATCGAAATTCCCGTTTACTGTGGAATTGAAGAATATTGTTAAGTTTATGGTTGTCTATTCAATATTTCTGTTGATCATGACATTAACAAAGTTTTTGTTAAGTTTATACTCGTATAATATATTTCTTTTTTAATCGTGGCATTAAAGTGGGTTTTATTTAGTTTATCATCGTCTATTCAACATTTTAGTTTACCATGACATTAACGAAGTTTTCGTTAAGTTTGTCCTTGTCTAATCAATATTTGTGTTTACCGTGTCATTAAACAAGTTATTGTTAATTTTTTACATCAAATCAATATTCCTTTTTGCAATTTTATTAAAGAACTTTTGTTAAATTTATCCCTATCTAATAAATATTTCAGTTTACCATGACATTAACAAAGATTTTGTTAAGTTTATACTTGTCTAGTGAATATTTCTTTTTTATCGTGGCATTAAAGAAGGTTTTTTTAAGTTTATTATTGTCTATTCAACATTCATGTTTACCATGACATTAACAAATTTTTATTAAGTTTATCCTTGTCTAATCAATATTTCTGTTTACCGTGTCATTAAAGAAGTTTTTGTTAAGTTTATTCCTATCAAGTCAATATAAGTGTTTACCATTTCCTTAAAAAATTTTTGATAAGTTTATCCTTATCTAATAAGTATTTCAGTTTATTATGACATTAAGAACGATTTTGTTAAATTTATACTTGTCTAGTGAATATTTATTTTTGCCGTGACATTAAAGAAGGTTTTGTCAAGTTTATTATTTTCTATTCAACATTGCTGTTTACCGTGGCATTAAAAAAGTTTTTGCTAAGTTTATACTTGTCTAATCGAAATTCCTGTTTACTGTGGAATTTTAGAAGGTTTTGTTAAGTTTATTCTTGTCTATTCAATATTTCTGTTTATCTTGACATCAACAAAGTTTTTGTTAAGTTTATCCTCGTATAATGAATTCCCTTTTTAATCGTAGCATTATAGTGGGTTTTCTTTAGTTTATTATTGTCTATTCAACATTTCAGTTTACCATGACATTAACAAAATTTTTGTTAAGTTTATCCTTGTCTATTCAATATTTCTGTTTATCATGACATTAACGAAGTTTTCGTTAATTTTATTTCCAGCAAATCAATATTCCTGTTTTACCATTTATAAAC
>NW_013671182.1:25719-38901 GCF_000517525.1 Limulus polyphemus
TATTATTGTCTTTTCAACATTTCAGTTTATTATGACATTAACAAAGTTTTTGTTAAGTTTATCCTTGTTTAATCAATATTTCTGTTTACCGTGTCATTAAAGAAGTTTTTGATAATTTTATTTCTATCAAATCAATATTCCTGTTTAACATGTCCTTAAATGATTTTTGATAAGTTTATCCTTATATAATCAGCATTTCAGTTTATCATGACATTAACAACGTTTTTGTTAAATTTATACTTGTCTAGTGAATATTTTTTTTTACCGTGGCATTTAAGAAGGTTTTGTTAAGTTTATCCTTGTCTATTCAATATTTGTGTTTATGATGACATTAAGAATGTTTTTGTTAAGTTTATCCTCGTATAATGAATACCTTTTTTAATCGTGGCATTAAAGTGGGTTTTCTTTAGATTATTATTGTCTATTCAACATTTCAGTTTACCATGACATTAACAAAGCTTTTATTAAGTTTATCCTTATCCAATAAATATTTCAGTTTACCATTATGATATTAACGTTTTTGTTAAGTTTATATTTATCTGGTGATTTTTTCTTTTTACCGTGTCATTAAGGAAGGTTTTGTTAAGTTTATCTTTGTCTATTCAATATTTCTGTTTATCATGACATTAACAAAGTTTTTGTTAAGTTTATACTTGTCTGGTGAATATTTCTTTTTACTGTGTTATTAAAGAAGGTTTTGTTCAGTTTATCTTTGTCTATTCAATATTTCTTTTTATCATGATATTAACAAAGTTTTTGTTAAGTTTATCTTCGTCTAGTGAATTCTTATGTTTACTGCAGCATTAAAGTGGGTTTTCTTTAGTTTATTATTGTTTATTAAACATTTCTGTTTATAAACAGAAATATTGAATAGAAAATAATAAACTTAACAAAAACGTTGTTAATGTCATGGTAAACTGAAATACTTATTAGATAAGGATTAACTTATCAAAAATTATTTAAGGACATGTTAAACAGGGATATTGAGTTGATAGAAATAAAATTAACAAAAACTTCTTTAATGACACGGTAAACAGAAATATTGATTAGACAAGGATAAATTTAACAAAATTATGGTCATGGTAAACAGAAATATTGAATAGAAAATAATAAACTTAACAAAAACGTTGTTAATGTCATGGTAAACTGAAATACTTATTAGATAAGGATTAACTTATCAAAAATTATTTAAGGACATGTTAAACAGGGATATTGAGTTGATAGAAATAAAATTAACAAAAACTTCTTTAATGACACGGTAAACAGAAATATTGATTAGACAAGGATAAATTTAACAAAATTATGGTCATGGTCATGACATTAACAAAGATTGTGTTAAGTTTATCTTCGTCTAGTAAATACGTATGTTTACCGCGGCATTAAAGTGGGTTTTATTAGTTTATTATTGTCTTTTCAATATTTCAGTTTATTATGACATTAACAAAGTTTTCGTTAAGTTTATCCTTGTCTAATCAATATTTGTGTTTATCGTGTCATTAAAGAAGTTTTTGTTAATTTTTTTTACATCAAATCAATATTCCTGTTTACCATGTTATTAAAGATCTTTTGTTAAAATTATCCCTATCTAATAAATATTTTAGTTTACCATGACATGAAGAAAGATTTTGTTAAGTTTATACTTGTCTAGTGAATATTTCTTTTTTATTTTGGCATTAAAGAAGGTTTTGTTAAGTTTATTATTGTCTATTCAACATTCCTGTTTACCGTGGAATTATATAAGTTTTTGTTAAGTTTATCTTTGTCTATTCAATATTTCTGTTTATGATGACATTAACAATGTTTTTGTTAAGTTTGTCCTCGTATAATGAATACCTTTTTTAATAGTGGCATTAAAGTGGGTTTTCTTTAGTTTATTATTGTCTATTCAACATTTCAGTTTACCATGACATTAACAAAGTTTTTATTAAGTTTATCCTTATCTAATAAATATTTCAGTTTACCATGATAATATTAACGTTTTTGTTAAATTTATACTTGTTTAGTGAATATTTATTTTTGCCGTGACATTAAAGAATGTTTTGTTAAGTTTTTTATTTTCTATTCAACATTGCTGTTTACCGTGGCATTATACAAGTTTTTGTTAAGTTTATACTTGTCTAATCGAAATTCCCGTTTACTGTGGAATTTTAGAAGATTGCTAAGTTTATCCTTGTCTATTCAATATTTTTGTCTATTCAAATATTTTTGTCTATTCAAAGTTTTTGTTAAGTTTATCCTTGTCTAATCAATATTTGTGTTTACCGTGTCATTAAAGAAGTTTTGTTAATTTTATTTCCATCAAATCATTATTCCTGTTTATTATGCTATTAAAGAACTTTTGTTAAATTTATCCTTATCTAATAAATCTTTCAGTTTACCATAACATTAACAAAGTTTTTGTTAAGATTATCCTTGTCTATTCAATATTTCTGTTTATCATGACATTAACAAAGTTTTTGTTAAGTTTATCCTCGTCTAGTGAATACTTCTGTTTACCGCGGCATTAAAGTGGGTTTTTTAGTTTATTATTGTCTATTCAACATTTCAGTTTATCCTGATATTAACAAAGTTTTTGTTAAGTTTATTCTTGTCTAATCAATATTTGTGTTTACCGTGTCATTAAAGAAGTTTCTGTTAATTTTATTTCCATCAAATCAATATTCCTGTTTACCATGTTATTAAAGAACTTTTGTTAAATATATCCTTATCTGATAAATATTTCAGTTTACCATGACATTAATAAAGATTTTATTAAGTTTATACTTGGCTAGTGAATATTTCTTTTTTATCGTGGCATTAAAGAACGTTTTGTTAAGTTTATTATTGTCTATTCAACATTGCTGTTTACCGTGGCATTATACAATTGTTTGTTACGTTTATACTTGTCTAATCGAAATTCCCGTTTACTGTGGAATTTTACAATATTGATAAGTTTATCCTTGTCTATTCAATATTTCTGTTTATAATGACATTAACAAAGTTTTTGTTAAGTTTATCCTCGTATAATGAATTCCTTTTTTAATCGTGGCATTAAAGTGGGTTTTTTAGTTTATTATTGTCTATTCAACATTGCTGTTTACCGTGGCATTATAGAAGTTTTTGTTAATTTTATTTCCATCAAATCAATATTCCTGTTTACCATGTTATTAAAGAACTTTTGTTAAATTCACCCTTATCTAATAAATATTTCAGTTTACCATGACATTAATAAAGTTTTTGTTAAGTTTATCCTTGTCTATTCAATATTTCTGTTTATCATGACATTAACAAAGATTGTGTTAAGTTTATACATGTCTAGTAAATATTTCTTTTTTACCCTGGCATTAAAGAAGGTTTTGTTAAATTTATTATTGTCTATTCAACATTGCTGTTTACCGTGGCATTATACAAGTTTTTGTTAAGTTTATACTTGTCTAATCGAAATTCCCGTTTACTGTGGAATTTTAGAATATTGTTAAGTTTATCCTTGTGTATTCAATATTTCTGTTTATCATGACATTAACAAAGTTTTTGTTAAGTTTATCCTCGTCTAGTGAATACTTTTGTTTACCGAGGTATTAAAGTGGTTTTTCTTATTTTATTATTGTCTATTCAACATTTCAGTTTATCATGACATTAACAAAGTTTTTGTTAAGTTTATCCTTGTCTAGTCAATATTTATGTTTACCGAACAAAACCTTCTTTATTAACACGACAAAAATAAATATTCACTAGACAATTATAAATTTAACAAAAACGTTGTTAATGTCATGGTAAACTGAAATACTTATTAGATAAGGATAAACTTATCAAAAATTATTTAAGGACATGTTAAACAGGAATATTGATTTGATAGAAATAAAATTAACAAAAACTTCTTTAATGACACGGTAAACAGAAATAATGATTAAACAAAGATAAACTTAACAAAAACTTTGATAATGTCATGGTAAACTGGAATGTTAAATAGACAATAATAAACTAAAGAAAACCCACTTTAATGCCACGATTAAAAAAGTTATTTACTATACGAGGTTAAATTAACAAAAACATTGTTAATGTCATCATAAATACAAATATTGAATAGACAAGGATAAACTTAACAAAACGTTCAAAAATTCCCCAGTAAACAGGAATTTCGATTAGAGAAGTATAAACTTCACAAAATCATTGTTAATGTCATGGTAAACTGAAATATTTATTAGATAAGGATAAATTTAACAAAAGTTCTTTAATAACATGGTAAACAGGAATATTGATTTGATGTAAAAAAATTAACAAAAACTTCTTTAATGATAAACATAAACTTTGTTAATGTCATGATAAACAGAAATATTGAATAGACAAAAATAAACTTGTTAATGTCATTATAAACAGAAATATTGAATAGACAAGGATAAACTTATCAATATTGTAAAATTCCACAGTAAACGGGAATTTCGATTAGACAAGTATAAACGTAACAAACAATTGTATAATGCCACGGTAAACAGCAATGTTGAATACACAATATTAAACTAAACAAAACCTTCTTTAATGCAACGGTAAAAAAGAAATATTCACTAGACAAGTATAAACTAAACACAATCTTTGTTAGTGTCATGATAAACAGAAATATTGAATAGACAAGGATAAACTTAACAAAACCTTCTTTAATTCCACAGTAAACAGGAATATTGATTAGACAAGTATAAATTTCTATAATGCCACGGTAAACAGCAATGTTGAATAGACAATAATAAACTAAAAAACCCACTTTAATGCCACGATTAAAAAAGGAATTCATTATACGAGGATAAACTTAACAAAAACTTTTTTAATAACATGGTAAACAGGAATATTGATTTGATGGAAATAAAATTAACAAAAACTTTTTAACAAAAACTTTGATAATGTCATGGTAAACTGGAATGTTAAATAGACAATAATAAACTAAAGAAAACCCACTTTAATGCCACGATTAAAAAAGTTATTTATTATACGAGGTTAAATTAACAAAAACATTGTTAATGTCATCATAAATACAAATATTGAATAGACAAGGATAAACTTAACAAAACGTTCAAAAATTCCCCAGTAAACAGGAATTTCGATTAGAGAAGTATAAACTTCACAAAATCATTGTTAATGTCATGGTAAACTGAAATATTTATTAGATAAGGATAAATTTAACAAAAGTTCTTTATAATTGTCTAGTGAATATTTATTTTTGTCGTGTTAATAAAGAAGGTTTTGTTAAGTTTATTTTTGTCTATTCAATATTTCTGTTTATCATGACATTAACAAAGTTTATGTTAAGTTTATCCTCATCTAGTGAATACTTTTATTTACCGTGAGATTAAAGTGGGTTTTGTTTACTTTATAATTGTCTATTCAATATCTCAGTTTACCATGAAATTAACAAAGTTTTCGTTAAATTTCTCTTTGTCTAATCAATATTTCTGTGTACCGTAGCATTAAAGAAATTTTTGTTAAGCTTATGTTTATCTACTCAAAATTCCCGTTTACTATGATTTTAACAAAGTTATTGTTAAGTTTATCCTTGTCTAATCGATATTTATTTTTACCATGTCATTAAATAAGTTTTTATTAAGTTTATCCTCTTCTAGTGAATATTTGTGTTTACTGTGTCATTAAATAAGGTTTGTTAAGTTTATCCTTGTTTATTCAATATTTCAATTTACCGTGGCATTAAAGAAGTTTTTGTAAAGCTTATCCTTGTCAAGTGAATACTTCTCTTTACCGTGACACTAAAGTAGTTTTTGTTAAATTTATCTTTGTGTGTTCAATAATATTTTTTTAACGTTGGATTAAAAAAGTTTTTGTTAAATGTATCATTGTCGGTTAAGTATTTCTGTTTACAGTGGTATTAACGAAGTTGTTGTAATTTTTTTATTCTTGTCTGTTCAATATTTCTGTTTATCGTGGTTAAAAAGAAGTTTTTGTTAAGATTATCTTTGTCTAATCAATATTTCTCTTTACCGTGGTATTAAAGAAGTTTGTGTTAAGTTTTATCCTTTTCAATTGAATATTCCTATTTACCGTGGCATTATCAAGGTTATGTTAAGTTTATCTTTGTCTAATCATTATTTCTGTTTACCGTGGTATTAAAGAAGTTTATGTTAAGTTTATCCTTTTCAAATCAATTTTCCTATTTACCGTGGCATTATCGAAGGTTATGTTAAGTTTATCTTTGTCTAATCATTATTTCTGTTTACCGTGGTATTAAAGAAGTGGTTTTTTTTAAGTTTATCCATGTCTGTTTAATATTCTTATTTACCGTGGGATTAATGAAGTTTTAGTTAAATGTATCCTTGTCTAATCTACATTCCTGCTTATCGTGACACTAAAGAAGGTTTTGTTAAGTTTATCCTTGTCAATTCAATTTTTCTGTTTAACATGACATTAACAAAGTTTTTGTTAACTTTATCCTTGTCTAGTGAATATTTCTTTTTAACGTGACATTAACAAAGTTTTTATTAAGTTTTTCCTTTTCTAATCTATAATTCCATTTTCCGTGTTATTAAAGAAGTTTTTCTAAATTTATTCTTGTCTTATCAATATTTCAATTTACAAAGACATTAACAAAGTTTTTGTTAAGTTTATCCTTGTCTAATCAATATTTCTGTCTACCGTAACATTAAAGACGTTTTTGTTAAGTTTATCCTTGTTTGTTCAATATTTCTGTTTTACTGTGGATTTAAAGAAGTTTTTTTAAGTTTGTCCTTGTCTGTTCAATAGTTCTTTACCGTTGCATTAAAGAAGTTTTTTTAAGTTTATCCTTGTCTAATGAATATTCCTGTTTTCCGTGGCATTAATGAAGTTTTCTTATGTTTATTTTTGTCTGTGGAATATTTTTGTTTACCGAAGCACTATCGAAGTTTTTATAGCATTAGGATGTTTGTTAGCGATTTGATTTAATCTAGAACTGTGTATGTGAAGGTTTGTTTTATACTTTCAATATTTTTTTCAAATGTTAACAGCTTTTCGCTTTGAAAGAAATCATAATCATTATATTTATAAATTATATTTACCAATTTATAAAGAAGTGAAAACAACTGTATAGATATAATACAAAGTTTTTAGTAAAGTTTAACAGAAGGACAACATTTTTAACAGTCTTAAGTTGAAAACCTAACTGGTTATGAGCAACTATTCTAATTGCAGTATTATCTATACATAAAAATATATATGTATCAGAACAGTAAGTTGCTACGAATATACTTTTGTAAACCTTCTCTATCTTTCATCCTATTAGATAGTATCATTCAATCCGTGTTTTGAGTGGAAGGTATTACTTTACAATATTACTGTTGATTCGTATCGACTAATATCCAAACTTTTGTTTGTGATCCGGGGCTTGTGTAGAAGGACGTTAATAAAAAAGGCTACTTTTCAAGCCTTTTTCCGGGTGGAGGGAGGTGTTAGTGAAGACAATAGGTTGTTTCTGGTACATAGAGTTGAAAGCTACGAGAAGCAAATAAATCGTTTTATATTCCTATTCAGTCTTATAAACACTTTTAAAATTAAAACTAAACAACGTGTCATAGTTATATATATATATATTCTACTGTAAAGTATTTGTGTGACGTCATTTAAAATTTTTTTCGTAATAACTCGCAACAAGCAAGGTGTGGAATCAGACGTGTCTTTGGGTAGTTATGGATAATTTTTATGACTGAAAAGAAAGCATTTTGGAGGCATAAAAAGCAGACAGGCAGGGGCTTGAGCCCACCCAGCCACCCCTCCTGTGTATGTCGCTGGGTTGGTGATTAGTTAGAGATTACCACATTTCTGTATACGTTAGTGTAGGTTTTATTATAGAAAGGTTTTGTGGTAAATTGTACATAACATTAAACTTTCTGTCTCCATTGTATTAAAGGTCATATGAAAATATACCGTGTAAAACTATACATTAAGATTGGTCAAATTATTACCATTATGAAAGGTTATATTGATTCTGAAAAGGAGATTTCTATAGCTTTTCGAATATTTTGTTTGAAGTTAAGCACAAAGCTACACATTGGGCTATCTGTGCTCTGCCCACCACGGGTATCGAAACTCGGATTCTAGCGTTGTAAGTCCGCAAACATACCTCTGTGCTACTGGGGGGTATTTATATAGCTAAAATGGAAAACGTAAATTGAAATCAGATTTTCAGTCCTGAAGTCAATTTAATTTGAAACGAAGAAGCTTAGATTACAAATTCTTAAAACGACTGTTTCTACAATTATTGAACTATAAATATGTAATATTTAATATATGTAATAAATAAATTAAAACATAAATTCCAATATTTATTTCATAAAAGTTTATATAAGGTAGGATATTTTTTCAACTCAAATTCTAAATAAATTTAAGTCATCTACTTGATGTAACGGTGTGAGAAAATTATGTTGTCAGGAAACGTTAGAACGATCTTTTCATCTAAGCTTTTACTGAGTAATGATATTGTTTAACATACATACATTAAAACCATTCCATTCGTTTTAGAGAAATCTGCTGTAGAAAAGTTTTCATCAGGAAAGTTGCAAATAATTTATCCCAAAATGTTTTAGTATCCATAAAAAATGCTTAAATTCGATTGTTCGTTCAAATATTACATATTTTCATTACTGTCTTTCATACCTTAAGGATTCTGTAAAAATGTATCGATAAAAAACTAATCAAACGAAGCTAGAGATCAAAATCCAACTAAAACTTTTCAAATGAAGCTATAGATCAAAATTAAATTAAAACTTTTCAAATGAAGCTAGAGATCAAAATTAAACTAAAACTTTTCAAACGAATCTATAGATCAAAATTAAACTAAAACGCTAGAAATCAAAATTAAACTAAAACTTTTCAAATGAAGCTATAGATCCTAGCTTCATTTGAAAAGTTTTCGTTTAATTTTGATTTCTAGCTTCATTTGAAAAGTTTTAGGTTAATTTTGATCTATAGCTTCATTTGAAAAGTTTTAGTTTAATTTTCGATCAAAATTAAACTAAAACTTTTCAAATAACGCTAGAAATCAAAATTAAACTAAAATGAAGCTAGAAATCAAAATTAAACGAAAACTTTTCAAATGTAGCTAGAGATAAAAATTAAAAGAAAACTTTTCAAATCAAGCTAGAAATCAATATTAAACTAAAACTTTCAAATGAAGGTATAGATCAAAATTAAACTTAGGTCGCTAGTTCTTAACTTTTTTATTTAATTAAAGTCGTTACACACTTGAAATGTTAATAGTTTAGACGTAAAGAAAATCTGCACATCATATCTAGGCTTCCATTTCCATTCTTGATAATCATCTTCAAAATACATTTTGTTTAATCGTCGTAATTAAAAACGGCACCAAACGTAAACAGCGATTTCCTCTGATATCTGATAACATTTAATAATGCTTTGGTATGGCTCAAATTTTGCATACGCCAACTCTTTTCTTTTTCATTCATTCAGAGAATTAAGTATTAAAACTTGAATGTAGGGTTCGTTGAAAGATTCATTTTGATTGACGTCAGTGAAAATGAAAGTGGGGAGTAGTGTTCTCAATTTTGTTCTTACAAGGAAACAAAAGTTATATGCAAAGGGGTTGTAATATATGAATATATTATTTTAAGTGCTTTTATAATAGTTATGAAAAACATATTTTTTGTAACGATATTCGTATATCTTCATTTTCACACGTTATTACCTCCACCACCAAAGGTGGAGAGACGTTATGCTTTCAAACCTGTGCGTGTGTTTGTAGTTAAGCACAGAGCTACATAATGGGCTATCTGTGCTCTGTTTACTACTGCAGGTATCAAAACCCGGTTTATAGCGTTGTAAGTCCGCAGACATGCCGCTGTGCCAATGAGGGCCTTTGTTTGTCAGCAAGATTTCTCGAAAACGGCTGAATGGATTTGGACGAAAGTTGGTATACATTTTAACTATGACCTATCTTATAAGCAATTAATTTTTGAAGAGTAAAGGTCACAGAAAATTTACGAAAATCTATGAATTCCTATCTATTAACATGGGAACCGATCACTCTACTTTTGCTCTATAACTCAGTCAAAAATGATGAAATGATGAAACATGGTGGACATATGTAAAATATTATTCTTTCTTATCCTGTCAAAAACGGTTGGTAACGACGGACATACGGACACATTTTCGTATTTTTTGAGGGACGAATATGATCAACGCTTCCTGTTTGAGGTGTGCGCTCTACAGAGTGTCCATGTAGTTATACATGTATCAAAAATATACGATCTTTAAACTAGTGTTACAGCCCAGTTGAATTTTTCGAAGTTTTGTTATCTGTGTTTGCCAAGATAGATTAAATAGAAAATATGTTTATGACCTACTTCCTCTTATTAAACTTTGCTGACTTTGGATGCACATTAATTCAAATATTCGGCTCCTGTGTTTTCAAGTAATACATTAAGTAAACAAGTAAAATTCGTGAGGTTTCCCAAAAGGAAGTAAAACAGTATGCTAAGAAGAAGCCTTCAGATTTTGATTATGATATATGGTTATTTTTTCCGATATTTTTAAGGGGTTTCCTCTGAACTAAGAACCTTTTTTCTCCACTCTCCGAACACAGTTTGAGTTTTACTTTCCTTCTAAAGTAAAAGAGTAACGATATAATCTTACAAAAAAAAGACGAAAATATAACATTGCTTGATAAAGATGTTCTTCGAACCCTCACAATTTTCCATTTTATACAGCGTACGATGGAATAGCTTATATGAGACCTACTTTCTTAGTTTAAATAACATATTCTACATCAGCTGAAAAGTGTACGTTAGTTACGACTAGGTAGGTTAATAATAAAGTGTGGGTTAGGTTTCCTAAGAGTAGTTAGGTCGATAATAAGGTGTAGAGTAGATTTCCTAGGACTAGTTAGGTTTATAATAAAGTGTAGGTTACCTAAGAGTAGTTAGATTGTTAATAAAATGTAGGTTTCCTAAGACTAGTTAAGTTGATAATAAATTGTAGATTTCCTAAGACTAGTTAGGTTGATAATAAAGTGTAGGTTGAATTTCCTAGGACTAGTTAGGTTGATAATAAATTGTAAGTTTCCTAAGACTAGTTAGGTTGATATTAAAGTGTAGGTTAAGTTTCCTAAGAGTAGTTAGGTTTATAATAAAGTGTAAGTTTCCTAAGCCTAGTTAAGTTGATAATAAATTGTAGATTTCCTAAGAGTAGTTAGGTTGATAATAAATTGTAGATTTCCTAAGAGTAGTTAGGTTGATAATAAAGTGTAGGTTAGGTTTCCTAAGACTTATTAGGTCTATAATAAAGTGTAGGGTAGATTTCCTAGGAGTAGTTAGGTTTATAATAAAGTGTAGGTTTCCTAAGACTAGTTAAGTTACTAATAAATAGTAGATTTCTTTAGACTTGTTAGGTTGATAATAAAGTGAAGGGTGAATTTCCTAGGACTAGTTAGGTTGATAATAACGTGTAAGTTACCTAAGACTAGTTAGGTTGATACTAAAGTGTAGGTTTTCTAAAACTAGTTATTCAGAGGGTTCTCACCAAGTCTTTATGTTCGAGAAATACTTTAGCGTAGATTATATATATTGGCACTGCTGGAAACCGGGTTTTGGTATCCGTGGTATGCTGAACACAGAGAGAACATTGTGTAGCTTTGTGCTTAACTACAAACAACCAACCAACCAATCGGATTATATATATTTTTTATGTTGAAAGTAGTTTTTCATTGTTTATGCTTGAAATTCCAGTTCCCACCTGGATTTATCTATAATAATAAAAGGACGTGTATGTGGGTCTGTGTGTGTGACCGCCATAACTACAAGCGGACATAACCTAGGATCCTGAAACTTTGCGAACATACCAAGAATACCCTGATGGTGTGCACCTTCGTATTATTTCTTATTTACGTGCGTGCGCATTTATGCATACGCCTCTTTGTATGCGTAAAACCACATAGAAAAGAAATGTGACCGCCATAACTCCAAGATGAAAGAACCTAGAAACCTGAAATTTAGAAATAGAAATCACCAAAAGCTTACAATTAGAAATCAAAGTTGTGTGCGCGCGCGCATGCGCACGTGTGTATCTTTGCATGTGTGATCACCATAGCTCCAAGAAAAATGAACCCAAAAACATGACATTTTGCACACATACTAAGTGAGCTCTGAGGGTTTGTATCTGGGTATTATTATTTATCTACTTGCGTTTACACGTCAGAGGGAAAGTTACTTTTATAAACAGGCCACCTCCTGTAAAGGAGCAACAAAAGTATATAGGTTATACTTTTGTACTAAAATAGACACACAGACATAGTCATATAGAATAAATAACACTAATAACCCGAGTGAAGCCAGTTACTTTCGCTAGTTACTAATATGAGCTTATATGTTCTACAAGCTGTTGCCATTACACTGATATTTACAACACAAACAATATAATAAAAACAACAACAAAGCTTTAGGACACTTTATATAACTTAATCAAAGAAGATCTATTTATTCAAATAAATAAATAAAATTAACAAGTGTTCAGGTGTAAAACTGTATTTATTTTACTTTTCTGTATATGACAGTTTTATTTGACCTGCTTTTGTTTTGTTTTGTAAAGATGTAGAACTATTGTTGATACTTGGACACATAACATTTTTGTGGTCTAAAGAAGTAGTGCCACTGTTGATACATTATATTGTGTAAAAATGTAGCACCGCTGTTGATACTTTATGTTGCTAAAGGTGTAGTACAGCTTTTGATACTATGTTGTTTAATAATGTAGTACTGCTGTTGAAACATTATATTGTCTAAAGATGTAGTACCGCTGTTGATACCTTATGTTGTCAAAAGATGTAGTACCGTTGTTGATACTTTATGTTGCTAAAGGTGTAGTACAGCTGTGGATACTTTATGTTGTTTAAAGATGTAGTACCTCAGTTGCTACTTTATGTTGCTAAAGGTGTAGTACAGCTGTTGATACTTTATGTTGTTTAAAGATGCAGTACAGCTGTTGATACCTTATGTTGTTTAAAGATAAAGTACCTCTGTTGCTACTTTATGTTGCTAAAGGTGTAGTACAGCTGTTGATACTTTATGTTGTTTAAAGATGCAGTACAGCTGTTGATACTTTATGTTGTTTAAAGATGTAGTACAGCTGTTGATACTTTATGTTGTTTAAAGATGTAGTACCTCTGTTGCTACTTTATGTTGCTAAAGGTGTAGTACAGCTGTTGATACTTTATGTTGT
>NW_013671182.1:39901-48574 GCF_000517525.1 Limulus polyphemus
TTGCTACTTTATGTTGCTAAAGGTGTAGTACAGCTGTTGATACTTTATGTTGTCTAAAGATGTAGTACAGCTGTTGATACTTTATGTTGTTTAAAGATAAAGTATCTCTGTTGCTACTTTATGTTGCTGAAGGTGTAGTACAGCTGTTGATACTTTATGTTGTTTAAAGATGCAGTACAGCTGTTGATACTTTATGTTGTTTGAAGATGTAGTACCCCTGTTGCTAACTTTATGTTGCTAAAGGTGTAGTACAGCTGTGGATACCTTATGTTGTTCAAAAATGTAGTACAGCTGTTGATACTTTATGTTGTTTAAAGATGTAGTACCTCTGTTGCTACTTTATGTTGCTAAAGGTGTAGTACAGCTGTTGATACTTTATGTTGTTTAAAGATGTAGTACCTCTGTTGCTACTTTATGTTGCTAAAGGTGTAGTACAGCTTTTGATAGTATGTTGTTTAATGATGTAGTACTGCTGTTGAAACATTATATTGTCTAAAGATGTAGTACCGCTGTTGCTACTTTATGTTGTCTAAAGCTGTGGTACTTCTGTTGATACTTTATGTTGCTAAAGATGTAGTACTTCTGCTTATATTTTACTTTGTCTAAAGATGTATTACCGGTTTTGAAACTTCAACACGTAACGGTTTTGTTGTCTTAAGATGTAGTATTGTTGTTGATGCTTTATGTGGTCTAAAGCTGTAGTACGGCTTTGATACTTTGTGTTGTCGAAAAATGCAGTACAGCTGTATATACTTTATGTTGTCTAAAAACGTACTACTGCTGTTGATGCTTTATATTGTCTAAAGATGTACTACTGCTGTTGATACTTTATGGTGTTTAAACATGTACTACTCCTGTTGATATTTTATGTTATCTAAAGATGTAGCACCGTTGTAGATAACTTGTGTTATCTAAATATATATTACTTCTGTTGATACTTCTTTTTGTCTAAAGATGTAGTACGCTGTTGATATTTTATTATGTCTAAAGATGATACTTCAACACGTAACGGTTTTGTTGTGTAAAGATGTAGTTTAGATATTGGTGCTTTATGTTGTTCAAAGCTGTAGTACGACTTTGATACTTTATGTTGTCTAAAAATGCAGTACAGCTGTAGATACTCTATGTTGTCTAAAGATGTACTACTGGTGTTGATCTTTTATACTGTCTGAAGATGTACTACTGCTGTTGATACTTTATGTTGTTTAAATATGTACTACTGCTGTTGATATTTGATGTTGTTTACAGATGTATACTGCAGTTGATATTTTGTTATCTAAAGATGTAGTACAGCTGTTCATACTCTATGTTGTCCAAAGATGTAGTACCACAGTTAATAATTTATGTTATCTAAATATGTAGTAACTCAGCTGATACCTTATGTTGTCTAAAGTTGTAGTACGGCTTTTGATACTTTATGTTGTCTAAAGATGCAGTACATCTGTAGATACTCTATGTTGTCTAAAGATGTACTACTGGTGTTTATACTTTATACTGTCTAACGATGTACTACTGCTGTTGATATTTTATGTTGTTTAAATATGTACAAATGCTGTTGGTATTTTATGTTGTTTACAGATGTATACTGCTGTTGATATTTTGTTATCTAAAGATGTAGTACCGCTGTTGATACTTTATGTTGTCCAAAGATGTTGTATTGCTGTTGAAACATCAAAACGTAACAGTTTTATTGTGTAAAGATGTAGCACCTCTCATGATACTTTATGCTATGTAAAGATATATTACAGCTTTTGATATTTTATGTTGTTTAAAGATGTTGTACCGCTGTTGATATTTTATATTATCTAAAGATGTAGTACTGCTGTTGATACTTCAACACGTAACAGTTTTATTGCCTAAAGATGTTGTATAGCTTTTGATACTTTATGTTATCTAAAGATGTATTACCAACGTTTATACTTTCTGTTGTTTAAGATAAACTACCACTGTTGATATTTTGTTATCTTAAGATGTAGTGCGGCTGTTGATAATTCATATTATCTAAAGATATAGTTCTTCTGTAAATACTTTATGGAGTACCATTGTTGATACTTCCAGAAGTAACGCATTTCTTCTCCAAAGATGTAGAATCGCTATTGATATTTTATGTTCTCTAAAGATGTAGTACCGTTGTTGATAATTTATCTTATCTAAAGATATGGTACTTCCGATGATACTTTATGTCATCTAAAGATGTAGTACGCTGTTGATACATCATGTTATCTAAACATTTAGTACGATTTGATACTTTAACACGTAAATTTGTATTTTATGTGTTCCAAAAATGTACTTCTGCTGTTTATACTTTATCTTGTCTAAAGATATACCACTGTTGTTGATATCTTATGTTCTGTAAAGATCTATTACTACTGTTGATATTTTATGTTTTCTAAAGATGTACTTCTGCTTTTTATATTCCAACCCGTAACGGGTTAGATGCCTGAAGATGTTGTACCGCCGTTGATACTTTATGTTGTCTAAAGATATGGTTACGTTGTTGATACTTGATGTTGCCTAAAGATGTAGTACCACTATTGATACTTCAACACGTAACGGTTTTGTTGTCTAACGATGTAATACTACTGTTGATACTTTATGTTATATAAAAATGTAGTATCGATTTTGATACTTCAGCACGAAACGGCTTTGTTGTCTAAAGATATAGTACTGCTATTGATACCTTATACTGTCTAAAAATGTACTACTGTTATTGATACTTTATGTTGTCAAAAGATGTAGTACTGCTATTGATACCTTATACTGTCTAAAAATGTACTACTGTTATTGATACTTTATGTTGTCAAAAGATATAGTACTGCTGTTGATACCTTATACTGTCTAAAAATGTACTACTGTTATTGATACTTTATGTTGTCAAAAGATGTAGTACTGCTATTGATACCTTATATTGTCTAAAAATGTACTACTGTTATTGATACTTTATGTTGTCAAAAGATGTAGTACTGCTGTTGATACCTTATACTGTCTAAAAATGTACTACTGTTATTGATACTTTATGTTGTCAAAAGATGTAGTACTACTGTTGATATTTCAACACGTAACGGATTTGTTGTCTAAAGGTGTAGTGCTGTTGTTACTTTATTAAGTTTAAAGATGTAGTTTTCTTGTAGATACTTTATGTTGTCTAAAGATGTAGTACCGCTAATAGTATTTCGAAACGTAACGGTTTTGTTGTCTAAAATGTAGTACTGCTGTTGATACTTTATGTTGTCTATAGATGTAGTGCTACTGTTGATACTTTATTTTATTTAAAAAAGTAGTATTGCAATTAATAGTTTATTTTATCTAAAGATTTAGTATCACTGTTGATACTTTATATTATCTAAAGATGTGGTCCGCTGTTGATACTGTGTGCCAATTAAATATGTAGTACTGCTGTAGATACTTTATGTCAACTACAGATGTAGTACCGCTGTTAATACTTTATGTTGTCCAAAAATTTGGTACCGCTATTAGTACTCCTGCTGATACTTTATATTGTCTAAAGATGTAGTACCGCTAATAGTATTTCGACACGTAACGATTTTGTTGTCTAAAATGTAGTACTGCTGTTGATACTTTATGTTGATCTTAGATGTAGTACCGCTAATAGTATTTCGACACGTAACGGTTTTGTTGTCTAAAAGGTAGTACTGCTGTTGATACTTTATGCTGTCTATAGATGTAGTACCGCTAATAGTATTTCGACACGTAACGGTTTTGTTGTCTAAAATGTAGTACTGCTGTTGATACTTTATGCTGTCTATAGATGTAGTACCACTGTTGATACTTTATTTTCTTTAACGAAGTAGTATTGCTATTAATACTTTATTTTACTTAAAAATGTACTATCACTGTTGATACTTTATGTTATCTTAAGATGTTGTACCGCTGTTGATATTTTATGTTATCTAAAGAAGTAGTACTGCTGTTGATACATTTTGTTGTCTAAATATGTGGTACCGGTTTTGATGCTTTATGTTGCTTAAAGATTTAGTACTGGTGTTGATAGTTCAACACGTCACGGTTTTGTTGTATAAAGATGTAGACTGCTGTTGATACTTTATGCTGTCTAAATATATAGTACCGCTGTTGATATTTTATGTTGTCTTACAGATGTAGTACCAATGTTGATACTTGATTTTCTTTAAAAAAGTAGTATTGCTTTTAATACTTCGTTATATCTAAAGATGTACCCACACAGTTGATACTTTATGTTATCTAAAGATGTAGTACCGGTTTTGATACTTTATGTTGTCTATAGATGTAATACCGCCATTGATACTTCTACACGTAACCGTTTTGTTGTCTAAAGATGTGGTATTGCTGTTGATACGTTATGTTGTATAATGATGTAATATCGCTTTTGATCTTTATGTTATCTAGAGATGTAATACAACTGTTTATACTTTATGTTGTCTAAAGTTGTGATACTGCTGTGGATACTTTATGTTGTTTAAAGATGTAGTACCACTGTTGAAACTTTATTTTGCTTAAAGAACTAATATTGCTATTGATACTTTATGTTATATAAAGATGTAGTAGCACTGTTGATATTTATGTTATCTAAAAATGTAGTGGCGCTGTTGATACTAGATGATGTCTATAGATGTAGTATCGCTGTTCATACTTCAACACATTACTGTTTTGTTGTCTAAAGATTTAGAACTCTGTTGATACTTCTACGCGTAACGGTTTTTTGTCTAAAGATGTCGTACCGCTGTTGATACGTTATGTTGTCTAAAGATGTGATACTGCTGTTGATACTTGATATTGTTTAAAGATGCAGTACCGCTGTTGAGTCTTTTTTATCTAAAGATAAATTACCACTCTTGATACTTTATTTTGCTTAAATAACTAGTATTGCTATTGATACTTTATGTTATCTAAAGATGAAATAGCACTGTTGATACTTTATGTTGTCTACAGATGTAGTACTGGTTTTGATACTTTATGTTATATAAACGTGTAGTACCGCTGTTGATACTTTATGTTGTCTACAGATGTAGTACCACTGTTGATACTTTATGTTATATAAAGGTGTAGTACCGCTGTTGAAACTTCAACACGTTTTGTTGTCTAAAGATGTAGTACTGCTGTTAATATTTTTTGTTGTCTAAAGATGTAATATCGCTGTTGATACTTGATGTTATCTAGAGATGTAATACAGCTGTTGATACTTTATTTTGCCTAAATAACTATTAATGCTATTGATACTTTATGTTATCTAAAGATGTAGTAGCAATGTTGAAAGTTTATGTTATCTAAGGATGCAGTACAGTTGTTGATACTTCTACACATAACGATTTTTTTGTCTATAGATGTAGTACCACTGTTGATACGTTATTTTATATAAAGATGTAGTACCGCTGTTGATACTTCAACACGTTTTGTTGTATAAAGATGTAGTACTGCTGTTAATACTTTTTGTTGTCTAAAGATGTAATATCGCTGTTGATACTCTTTGTTATCTAAAGATGTAATACAGCTGTTGATACTTTATTTTGCTTAAAGAACTATTAATGCTATTGATACTTTATGTTATCTAAAGATGTAGTAGCAATTTTGATACTTTATGTTATCTAAAAGATGCAGTACAGCTGTTGATACTTCTATACATAACGATTTTTTTGTCTAAATATGTAGTACCACTGTTGATACTTCTACACGTAACGGTTTTTTTGTCTAAAGATGTAGCACCGTTGTTGATACTTTATGTTGTCTAAAGATCTAATATCACTGTTGATACTTTATGTTATCTAGAGATGTAATACAGCTGTTGATATTTTATGTTGTTCATAGATGTAGTACCAGTGTTGATACTTTATGTTGTTTAAAGATGTAATATCGTTGTTGATACTTTATTTTATCTAAATATGTAGAACAGGAGTTAATACTTTATGTTGTCTAAAGATGTAGTACCACTTTTGATACTTCTACACGTAAAGATGTAGTACGGGTTTTGATACTTTATGTTTTATAAAAGGTTACTATTGCTGTTGATACTTGAACACGTCTAAAGATGTAGTACTGCTGTTGATACTTTATGTTGTCTAAAGTTGTAGTATTGCTGATGATACGTTATGCTCTGATGATGTGGTACTGCTGTTGATACTTTATGTTTTTTTTTTAAAATGTAGCACTGCTGTTGATATTTTATGTTTTCTATACATGTAGTACCACTGTTGATACTTTCTTTAAGAAGCAGTATTGTTATTAATACTTTATTTTATTTAAAGATGTACTATCACTCTTGATACTTTATGTTATCAAAAGATGTAGTAGCTCTATTGATAGTTCTAAACGTAACTGTTTAGTTGTCTAAATATTTAGTACTGCTGTTGATACTTTATGTTGTCTATAGATGTAGTACCACTGTTGATAGTTTATGTTGTATAAAGATATTGTACTGCTGTTGATACTTTATGTTGGCTAAAAATGTAGTACCGCTGTTGATAGTTTATGTTGTCTAAAGATGTAACACCGCTGTTGATACTTTATATTGTCTAAAGATGTAGTATCACATTTGATACTCGAACACGTAACAGTTTTGTTGCCTAAACATTTAGTACCACTGTTGACTTCAACACGTAACGGTTTTATTCCATTATGCTTTTGTAACTACATAGTGAAACGTAGTTTTTCCAAACTAAAATAGAAGATAAATTCTTAAAAAGATATATATCTTATTTTATCTATAGAAATAGTTTTATTTCACTAATATAATATTTACAGCAAGAACAATGTATATATACTATTCTCTTCTACTTTTATTATAAACAAAATCTACTTAGCGATGTTTTTAACAATTAAACAATTACCTTTTTGGAATTCTCTCTTAAGATAAATGTTTTTGAAATTAGTAGAACTTTGTTAATTTGAGCATTTAAATGATGTTGCTTGAAATATATTTCGTATGTTAAATTTTCACAGTTTGAATTAGGTTTTATACAACGTTTAGTTAATCGAGAAAGAACAAAATAAAAGTTTTGCACGTGGCGAGTGCGAGCTGTTCCTTTCACTTTCATGGTCTATTTTCTTACTTCTGCTATAGAAAATAAAAGAGATACATTGTAAGCGTGTAAGGTATTCGATGCATTCTGACAGCCAGCCAGCCAGCCAGCCAGTTTGTCAGATTTCATGGAAACAATACGTACACGAAATTACTCCCTCCCCCTGAAAAAAAAAACATCTCTAAGAAAGCCGGTACAAATGTGCTTGATCAGAGACTCTACTTAAATGGATACAATTCTTTCTGGAATTGTAATATTCGGATTATCTTTTAAAGTATAACGCATTTATTTTCATTTCCTGTCACGCCTGCCTACGTTGAGTACATGTATAACACACGTATTATTTATAATGGTTCATGTATAGTAATAATAAAAATGTCAGAAACCGTACAGATACATCGTTATAGTTTATAACTACGCTTCAATTTTTAATGTAAGCAGTAAATATTTTGAATGTTCCTATATGTTTCCTTAGGGAATGTGTATTTTGGAAATAAAAACACATTCCTCATTGAATCTTTTAGTATGACTGGAAAGTCTCGAAAAGCTACACATATTAATTTGTTGCTTGAATTTAAGTATCTTACGTATAATGGGAAAAGCAATAAATATGTATTTTTAATATTGCCTCTAAGCCTACTTTAGCTCTTATAACTCTTAAACAAATATACGATAAGATTTATAAATGTAAATCCGGCAAAGGTCGGTACGATATTAAGCATAGCCAAGTTTTACAGCGAATATTTATGTTTCAATTATTTGCATGGTTTGTTTTATTATGCTCTAATATGTTTGAATTTAAGTAAATGTATAATTACATGATGATTTTTACATTGGAAAATGTTTTAACACAATAGAAACATGTTGTAAATAGAGTAATTAACTAAGTTGTTAAGCTCCTGAATATAGTCACATTAATCGTCTTATATAATGATAAGTTTCCTTCGTAAAGCTTTTTTCATATGTATTTATCTTAAAGATTTTGTCACTAAAATCAGTGATAGTTTCGTGGTATTATTGTAATAAAAAATATTCAAACAACACCTTCTTACACACACACACACACAGACACACCCCCGATGGCTCATAGGTAAGTTTGAGGCTAATACGTGAAACATCACAGTGGTTGGGTAGTCTTGCGTTTAAGATGAAAATTTTATGTCTAAACTTTTTGTAGAATTTCCTTTCTGAAAAACCAGTAGTTGAACTTTTTAAGAGATGTAAGACTTTCATAATAACAACATACTGCAACAGTTATCTGTTATTTACGGATTGGTTTAATGGACGGTGTTACAACACACTGTAAAAATAACTGTTATTTACAGATTGGTTTAATGAATAGTGTTACAACATACTGCAACAGTTATCTGTTATTTACGGATTGGTTTAATGGGCGGTGTTACAACACACTGTAAAAATAAATGTTATCTACAGATTGGTTTAATGGGCGGTGTTACAACACACTGTAAAAGTAACTGTTATTTACAGATTGGTTTAATGGACGGTGTTACAACATACTGCAACAGTTATCTGTTATTTACGGATTAGTTTAATGGGCGGTGTTACAACACACTGTAAAAATAACTGTTATTTACAGATTGGTTTAATGGGCGGTGTTACAACACACTGTAAAAATAACTGTTATTTACAGATTGGTTTA
>NW_013671182.1:49425-50585 GCF_000517525.1 Limulus polyphemus
GAAGTATTAATCCTTCAGGTGCCCAACTCCTTGTATACTTGCCTCGGGTCTTTGGAGAAATAACACAGTCAGGTAGACCATCCCTTAAAACGTGATCGACTGTAGAACGGTTAGGTAAAGACTTGCTTTTGTCCTTTTCTCTGCCATACATAATAAAGTACAATATTTACCATCTTCAGAGTTCTGTTTTACTTGTACTTTATTTGTCGTCTTCAGAGTTCTGTTTTACTTGTACTTTATTTGCCATCTTCAGAGTTTTGTTTTACTTGTACTTTATTTGCCATCTTCAGAGTTTTGTTTTACTTGTACTTTATTTGCCGTCTTCAGAACTCTGTTTTACTTGTACTTTATTTGTCGTCTTCAGAATTCTGTTTTACTTGTACTTTATTTGTCGTCTTCAGAATTCTGTTTTACTTGTACTTTATTTACCATTTTCAGAGTTCTGTTTTACTTGTACTTTATTTGTAGTCTTTTGAATTCTGTTTTACTTGTACTTTATTTGTAGTCTTTTGAATTCTGTTTTACTTGTACTTTATTTGCCATCTTCAGAGTTCTGTTTTACTTGTACTTTGTTTACCGTCTTCAGAACTCTGTTTTACTTGTACTTTATTTGTCGTCTTCAGAATCCTGTTTTACTTGTACTTTATTTACCATTTTCAGAGTTCTGTTTTACTTGTACTGAAGATGGCAAATAAAGTACAAGTAAAACAGAATTCAAAAGACTACAAATAAAGAGTTCTGTTTTACTTGTACTTTATTTGCCGTCTTCAGAATCCTGTTTTACTTGTACTTTATTTGTCGTCTTCAGAATCCTGTTTTACTTGTACTTTATTTGTCGTCTTCAGAATTCTGTTTTACTTGTACTTTATTTGTCGTCTTCAGAATTCTGTTTTACTTGTACTTTATTTGTCGTCTTCAGAATTCTGTTTTACTTATATTTCATTTACCATTTTCAGAGTTCTGTTTTACTTGTACTTTATTTGTAGTCTTTTGATTTCTGTTTTACTTGTACTTTATTTGCCATCTTCAGAGTTCTGTTTTACTTGTATTTTATTTGCCATCTTCAGAGTTCTGTTTTACTTGTACTTTATTTGCCATCTTCAGAGTTTTGTTTTACTTGTACTTTATTTGCCATCTTCAGAGTTCTGTTTTACTTGTAC
>NW_013671182.1:51573-55202 GCF_000517525.1 Limulus polyphemus
CTTCAGAGTTCTGTTTTACTTGTACTTTATTTGTCGTCTTCAGAGTTCTGTTTTACTTGTACTTTATTTGTCGTCTTCAGAATCCTGTTTTACTTGTACTTTATTTGTCGTCTTCAGAATCCTGTTTTACTTGTACTTTATTTGTAGTCTTTTGAATTCTGTTTTACTTGTACTTTATTTGCCATCTTCAGAGTTCTGTTTTACTTGTACTTTATTTGCCATCTTCAGAGTTCTGTTTTACTTGTACTTTATTTGTCGTCTTCAGAATTCTGTTTTACTTGTACTTATTTGTAGTCTTTTGAATTCTGTTTTACTTGTACTTTATTTGCCATCTTCAGAGTTCTGTTTTATTTGTACTTTATTTACTGTCTTCAGAATTCTGTTTTACTTGTACTTTATTTGCCATCTTCAGAGTTCTGTTTCTGCACTTTAGTTCAATCAAGTGTTACTTCAATGGTTGTTGTTACGTCTGTGGTCGTTTGCTAATTACTCGTATAATTTCTTCGGATGAAACTTCAGCGATACAAGTCTTTTCTTAAATAAAACTAGTTTATTCTTTCTCAATTAAACTTTGCAATACACTTAATTTCCACAGTCACTTTAACTTAAACACACGCTATAACTCACAATGATTTACACACTTTACTTACGGCTTGACTAGATTATCTGTCTCTATCTCCCTGTCTGCTATTCAATTATTTATGCCGTGACTTCTCGCCGGTCTTATATGTACAAAATCGAGGGCGTCTGGTAAACACACGAGCCTTCAGGAGCGTTCGAGATACTCATTACGTGTTAACAGCGTGACGTGACTTACGCTGTCGTAACACTGCCCCTTCCTTAGTATTGTTCGTCCCGAACAACAGCCACTTAAGTTAAACCAATAGATAATTAACAACGATTTAATTAAATGTGCAGGATTTACAAACACAAAATTAAAATTGAACAAAGTCTCTTAATTTTACGGGACGTATCTTCTTCCGTACTGGTCTCCGTCTCGTTGGCTTCAGCTTCACGTGAGGTTCATCTGCTCCATCAAGGATTGTCCTATTATCGGAAATAGCCACATCAGTGGTAGTAACTTCATGAAGGGCTTCACTGTTTCCCTTTTCAAAACCGAGTAGAGTTTCTTCTTCGACAGTGGCCTTTCCAGGTGACACGTATTCAGCGGCGTCATTTGTTCCATTGTTCATTTTGTCCCAACTGAAATGTCCTGGACCGTGATTCGAAGTTAAGGCCTTGATCTGAATGCAGTTCATATGGCATACCAAATCTTAAGAAGAAATCACTAATAGCCGAAGCTGCAGTTGTAGCTTCCTGATTTGCTATTGCATATGCCTCAGGCCACTTGGTGAAATAATCCATCACCACACAAATGTACCTGTTACCAGCACGAGTTTGGGGCAGAGGACCAGCAATGTCAATGGCTAGTCTTTCCATTGGTGTGCCAACTTGATATAACTTCATTGGAGCACGTCCTTTATGCATGGGTCCCCTTTTAACACAACATGTACTGCATGTTAAATTATCATGGGATTGACGCAGCACAACTTCCCGTAACTTTCTCGGTATACCCATTTGCCAGGTCGTCATTTTCCCATCTGCAGTTTGCCATCTCCGGAGAAGAATACCATCTTCAAGCTTCAACTGGTCCTATGGTGTCCAATAATTCTTTGTCACAGGACATAAGATAGACACCTTCTCCCAAGTAGGGCCCAAAATACTTGCTTTTAGAAAATCAATTATTGGCTTCAAATCTTGATCTTTCTCCTGCTCTGCTTTAATATCTATACCTGGTTCCATTTCACCATCATCAACTCCTTCAGTCACTTTGACTTCAGCTTGATGACACCTGGTTAGTTCAACCTCTCTTTTAACACTTACCGGAATTTGGCCTTTGGTGTTCCCAAACGTCATTTTATGGAAGTTATCTACACACTTCCTCGGTAGTAAGTAGTCCAACCCTAATATGCATTAGTCTTCAATGTCAGCCAACTATACTTTCTGGGTGTTCTTCATGCCCATGAGCTCAATAGTTACCCGTACTGGTCCCCCAAACCTTGCATAATGTCCTGTCACACCACAGAGCTTCTGTATGGCTTCTGATATTCATTTGTTATCCAGCACCTCGATGCTCACAAGGGTTTACTGAGATGCAGAATCTATTGCAAAGTTGCACTTTTGGCCACCTAGCTTTCCTCTCACGTAGACACTACGTGTGCTTAGCTTTGTACACCTAGCTGTTGGGACTTTCACGGTTGGGGTTGGTAGGCATCCCTCAACACGAACCACTACTGGTTTCCCCGAAGCTGACTTATTGGAAGTATTCTTCTTACACTGGCTCCTCATATGTCTTTGCTCTGCACAGTTCCAACAACCTCTCTGGGTAACAACCTTTTCTGCTGTGGTATCTTCCCTGTGTTGAAGTTGCCAGCATTGAGCTCTCTTGTGCCCGGGTTTATTACAGTGCCAGCAAAGTCCTTCAAACTTCCCTGAAAGCTGCCCTTTTCTGGCCTTGAATCCTGATGACTGTACCAACCTTGGTACCTCTGTGCTGAACTTCACGTAGGATTCAAATTCAAGAGCTCTGACCATTGCGTCCTGCATAGTAGAGGGTGTGCTTGCTTTACCTGTATCTTCAGTTGTGGACTGTCTAAGGCATCTTCAAACTTATCCCTCAGCAACAAGTTGAGGACATTGGGTGGTGCAGTTGGGTAGGCCTTGTGTGCCATACTTTCCAAATCCTGTGACAACTCTTGCAGGCTCTCCCCTTTAGCACGGACTCTCGTCCTTAACCTAGCCCTGTAGATTTCAGACTGATTTTGGGTTCCAGACCTGAGTTCTAGAGCAGATACCAGTGCTCTATAGTTGTGTCTGTCGCATGCTGACAACTGTCCAAGTATTTCCAGTGGTTGTCCCTTCATGCTCGTTGCCAGATATAATGCTTTCTGCTCCTCTGTCCATCCATTCATCTCTGCTAGGAGGTCAAATTGTGCTCTATATGTTTCCCACGGTGCCTTCCCATCGAATTCCTGTGGCTTCCTTCGTACTAGATCACCCCCTAATGCTGACATTCATATCTGGAATGTGACTTTTAACAGGACTGAAGATGTCTGTATCAGAGTTTAGCTGCGGGGTCTGGAAGGGGCTTGCCATTGTCTGGGGCTGATTAAGTCGATGGTTAATGCATCTCTCTTGTGTAAAAGACAATAAATCATCCTTTAATGATATAACTTCATTAGAGCACGTCCTTTATGCTTAGGTCCCCTTTTAGCACAACATGTACTGCATGTTCTGTACCATTCCTCCACATTTTGCATCATATCTATCGAGTAAAATCTCTGTCGTAGGTGACTCAATGTCTTCTTAACTCTGAGATGTCCTCCTGTTACAATATCATGGGATTGACGCAGCACAACTTTCCGTAACTTTCTCGGTATACCCATTTGCCAGGTCGTCATTTTCCCATCTGCAGTTTGCCATCTCCGGAGAAGAATACCATCTTCAAGCTTCAACTGGTCCCATGGTATCCAATAGTTCTTTGTCATAGGACTTAAGATAGACACCTTCTCCCAAGTAGAGCGCAAAATACTTGCTTTTAGAAAATCAATTATTGGTTTCAAATCTTG
>NW_013671182.1:55212-56184 GCF_000517525.1 Limulus polyphemus
GAAACTGTCCATTCAAACTTCTGGCCTTTTTTAGTCAAATCATGTGGTGGAGCAGCTATAGTTGCAAAGTCCTTCACAAACTTCCGGTAATAGCTACAGAGTCCCAAGAAACTTCTTAGCTCTCACGCATTGTCTGGTGTTAGCCAATCACGCACTATTTCACCTTGTCAGGATCAGTTTGCACACCATACTCACTTACAATGTGACCTAAGTAAAGCACCTCTTTCTGGAACAAGTGGCATTTCTTGGGATGGTGTTTGAGGTATGCTGCTTTCAAACGCTTGAATACTTCCTCTAGCCGGGACATTTCCTCATCAAAAGTTGTTGCAAATACAATGACACCATCCAGGTACGCTAGGGCTATCCTCCATTGTAGGGCTTCCAGTATCCTTTCCATCAGCCTCTTAAATGTTACTGGAGCATCGCTAAGCCCGAATGGCATCACACGAAATTGCCAGAGACCTTGACCATAACTGAATGCAGTCTTAGGTTTATCTGCTTCAGCCATTTTCACTTGATGGAAACCCGACTTTAAGTCGAGAGTTGAAAACCACCTGGCTCCACTTGAGGCATCAAGAGTATCATCAATTCTTGGCAATGGGTATGAGTCTTTTTTCGGTTATACTTTTAAGAGCCCTGAAGTCCACACAGCAACGTTGGGTCCCATCCTTCTTCTGGACTAACACGACTGGAGCTGACCAGGGACTATCTGATTTCTCGACTATCCCTTCCTTAATTAGATCATCCATGACCTTCTCTATATCTTGTCACTTTACTGTTATTGTATTGCTGCCATCAAATCTGCTATGCTGTAGTTTGATTTGCCGCTTCTCGTTTCCATCTTCCTTTTTTTTATCCCAATTTCTGACACCACTTTGTTACGTCTCTGGTCCTCAGTTAATTTCCTGTATACTTTCTTTCCGATGAAACTTTAGCGACACAAGTCCTTTCTTAAATACAACTAGTTTATTC
>NW_013671182.1:56935-63219 GCF_000517525.1 Limulus polyphemus
GACTCACGTGCTTGACTCAATTGTCCGTCTCTATCTCTGTCTGCAATTCAATTACATTGTTGCCGTCACTTCTTGGCGGTCTCATATACAAGAATATCGCACATCTAGTAAACACTCGAGGCTTCACGAAGAGACATGAATTTTCTAGAAGCTCATGGCGTGTTACTAGCGTCACGTGACCCTCTTCTGTCGTAACAGTAGTATACCTTAGCCTCAGATTTCATAGCTAACTGAAATAAATAAATTTTGCGAAATCAAGCTTGACCGACAAAGAAGCAGAAAGTGCAGTCGAGACAGTCAAATGTCGGTAAATTCCTTTGTGAGCGAATCAAAATTAAGATAGTTCATGAAATGAATTCGTTGCGTATTCATAGAATAATTATTGGTAAAAATCAGTTAGATTAACGACTTATAATATATTGAAAAGCCAGTGCGTTTTGGTAACAGTACGTTCCAGCAATGGCTCTTATGTCATGTCGCTTAGCAACAAAAATATAGCCTAATATTGTTGCTACTCTATGTATTGAAAGTATAAAATGAAAAGTATATACAACAAACTGGAAAAATATTTGTTGATTTCTTAACTTAGAGTCTCCGTTGATTAAAGAGGTTTGTTTTTATTTAAAACGTTGGTGATATAACAGAAAATAGCTTAATTTAGAAACCATTTAAGTTTAAACATCATTCTATATTTTGACTTTCATACTAAATTTTATGCACTTGGCTTTAGGCTAGGTGATCCCAACATTCACTACACTTATAAGGTTTCACGTCTCCCCTCACGCCTCTCTTACACCCCCTCTCTAAAATGGGCAGACAGTAATCGAACTATTCTATCTGGATAAATGGATTTTGGTTTTTGTAACTCTCTTATTTCGAGAAATCAAGCATGACGTGATTCACTGGTTTATATATATGTTGGATATATATACCATCACTTTAAATGATAAAGGTTAGACAAAGTATGGTTCTTGGAACTTCCTTATTACAAACCTATAACCAATGTAACCATTCCTTCAATACCATGGCTAGATTTAAAAACCACTTAACGTTTCACCTGAGAAGTAGGGATCTACAGGGCACACCAAATTCCCTGGAGTTAAACTTAATGACTGCAGACGTCCACAACTCTATAGATTTCACAAAGTATGTAGGCTGCAAATTTTTCTCAATCCAATTGTCATGAACTAGTTTGGTTCGTGGTATCGCTCCTAAATCGTCTTTGGGAAACCAACAGTTATCCATTTGAAAACTCTTGGTACTCGAATCAGAAATATTTCTCCATAATCTAGAGATGTGCTGGTTTGTTTTAACATTATAAACGTGTTCACAACTATACCAGTACAAGATGCTCTCGCCCCCCCCCAAAAAAATCAAAGACTAGAGAAGCATACATATATACATCTAAACTTAAACCCTTCAACGAATTATGTAAAGGAAATTATTTCACACTCATTTTTCCACTTCCAAATCAAACATTATTTATACGAATAGACTAGCAGCTTTGTCATTCTTCCATAGTTAGCAAGACCTTCACGTTAGACTTCATGTCACGAGCATAATGATTGACTTGCCTAAGGAAACAATATGTTGATGATATCTTTTTCATTTAACCACACATACCCAGGACACTATCAAGAACTTTCTGTGGAAACTCAACTCCCAAAATGTCAACACTCGGTTCACTACTACAAGAGAAAAACAAACTATTATTTCTTGGCATACTAGGATATTTCCATGATTACCACTTTGTGATTGAAATCTGTAGAAAACCAACTCACATCCTCCAGTATCTACATTGCAAGTTTAACCATCCGCAGTGTATCAATTGTCAGACATCAGAAATCTGCATAACAGAGTAGATCAAGTTTGAGATCATCATTACATACAATAAGAGCTCGTATCCATCCACCAAATCTTTTGTGTCCAATAGATGTTTTAATAAATTCATTGTCAGTTTCTAAGATTAAAAAATCCCCCCAGACAAATTATGAACCAACTAACACAATTTCCATCCAATTTGTACAGAAAGTCTACTACAAACTCAAGAGAATTTGACAGGAATCTGACATCAAAATAATCTCAAAGTCTGGAAAGACACTAATTGATCTACTCACCACAATTGAACAAATTGGTGACCCTAAAATATACAAGTATATAGTCTACATGCAGCTACATAAAAATTATTTGGAGAAAACAGGAAAACCATTAAACAAAGACATGCAGACACAATATGGCTTCTGCACCCAGAGAAATCTGCTATAACCAAGCACACAAGACAACATATACAACTGGAAATTATATCTTATAAAACAACAAAGAACACTACAAAGTTAAAAAATATTCTGGGTATAGCTGCATAAGCGAAGCATTAATAGAGACAAGGGTTTAGTAACAAGTAACACCAGAAACTATTTTTGAGCATAGATTAAAACAGAATTAAGGAAATACACTTAGGTCTATTCTTTGATAGTATTCATGATGAAACTTTGTAGAATGGACGTCAACAGCCTGTTGTAGAGATACAAGTGTAGAGGACGACGTTTCAAAAGTCTTCCACCTTTTGTCTTCAGATCAGTGTGTGTAAGGTGTTTTCGGTCTTTATAGTATTCTGGTGGATTGTGGATGACGTGTTATAATTAGTTGGTTTATCCATGTTTCTGATTGAAGGAAATATTTCCTGTAGATTCAACCAAAGGTAGCCATTGGTTACTCACTTTTAATCCGGAATCTCTGTTTAGTGAAGGTTTAACTGTGTTAATATAATATGATTCTTTAACGTTTTTTGTCTTCCAAAATTTGTCTGTGTAGATGATTCTAGTTTCTTCCCAGTTTATTTTGTGTCCAGTTTATGGCGTGTTCTGCAATGGCTGAATTTTGTGTTTTCACGAGTCTTGTACTGTATTTATGTTCTTTTGTTCTTGTTGCAAGTCTTCTTCCCGTTTCTCCGCAATTCACCAAAACACTATAAAGACCGACAACACCTTACAGACACTGATCTGAAGACGAAAGGTGGAAGACTTTTAAAACATCGTCCTCTACACTTGTGTCTCTACAACAGGCAGTTGCCATCCATTAAACGTAGTTTCAACACTTAGACATTAGAACGTCTTCCCAGTGCTGTTCTACCACATTTCTAGATTCATTTCACATTTTATTTAAAAAAAGAATGAACCAATATTAACCAAACCAATGAGATATCGCTATTACTTTCAAGCTTTGTTTCAGGATTACATTACTGTCTGTATATATATATATATATATGTAATATTTTATAATTAATCACTAAAACCTGACAAAAACATATGAAACTATCTGCAACATAATTTCCTAGTTATCCAAATTCTGTTATTTCTTTATTTTTGTTTCAAGCAATTGAGTATTATGTCTCTCAACAGTGGTAGAAATAGCTGCAGGTGGGGAGAAGAGATTTGTGCTGTAGCTGGGCTAAGGCTGGAGAGTGGAGAGCCTACTAGAAGCAAGAAGGAGCTCGACCTCGGATCTGGATGAGCCTCTGCACTCTGCTAAGTGCTCATCTCATTTAATCTCAGACTTTTGATTAAGAGTTGTGATCCATCATTCTGTCTGTTCAGAATTCACTGCAATTTTGTTATATAGAACTTAAAAGTAAAACGCCATATGCAGATGCTAGCAAGTCATGATGCATTGATGTCCCCTGGGAAATCTTCTACAATATTCCTAGATTATTAGGTTTTAGCCCCCCCCCATCTTCCCAGTGTCTGGCTTGAGTTATCTGTAGCAGCTGGGAAGAACAAGTATTTGGTAAGTGTACTCTACCATCATAATTCTTAACACAAGATGTGGATTGATAATTTAGTGAGCTTATGCTGATCTCTAAAGTACACACTAGATTACATACTCCCCCAGCAAGTCTTTCAGTTCAAAAAGTTCAGCAATCAGCTTAGGCAGCATGTGAACTAGCCCAGGCAGTGGATCACCAATCTGGCTGAACACGTCCTCCATTTGTTCACACAAATACATAGATCGAACAGTCTTGTTATTCTAGCTCAGTCAGTGTTATGCATAGCATAACTTGAATTCCTCCAATGATCTCACTGGGGAATCCTGAAGTGAAACATTTAAATGGTGCAAAGGAAGGATTAGTCTAATTGATGATACAGTTCATACAGGTAGCTGAGTGAGGACATTGACGATCTTGCAGAAAATCAATATGTAAACAGATCATATTTACAGATCAGATGGAGCATGCTGGTGTGTTTGTACAATATGTTTGTTACCTGTGTTTGTTATCTTTCCTCCATATAGATAACGGTGACACACGCCTAATAAAGTAACTGATATACTTGGATAACAGCACTAACATAAATTTGATGCTGAAGGATGGGATAAAAAATCATCAGAAAGTCATCATCTGTGGCGACAGTGAAGATGGAAGAAGAGAACTAAGGTACTGCATGGATTTCAGATTGGTTAATATTTCAATCACATCAACTATTTGACTCTTCGGTAGTTTTAGAGGACTTGCTTCTGGTTCCAATGAAGAGAGACCACATATTTTGTCTCTAAAAAACATTGATATAGTTTTTATATGGTTCCGTTTGTTCTCTATAATCTGCTAGCTACTATTGACGGAACTCACATTACAGTATTTAAAATGAGAATTAGAGGCATATTTATATAAGTGACAGGTCAGAGTATAGTCACAGATATAAGAAAAACAGAATACAAAAAAGTGTGTGCTGGGGCACAAGTTGAATTTCTCGGGGATGTAGTTGTTAAACCTGTTAAGATTGAAGCGACTAGCCACAGTCAACTACTGGTGGAGAGAAAAGTTTAAAGTTATCTGGGTTTTGTATCATTGTGAGCAAGTTTACTTAAATATTTTCATCACATTCAATTCACATTTTAGATTGGTCTAAGTTTGTATAAAGTCATTCTCAGTTACCGAGGATTGTATAATGTCATTCTCAGTGACCAAGGATTGTATAATATCATTTTCAGTGACCAAGGATTGTATAATGTCATTCTCAGTGACCACTAGATATGGATGCGAATGATAATGGAATAAGAATAGTACAGGTTGGCAAATATCATATATATACAAGCCCTACATTCACTGCTGATAAATAACATTACTGAAGCAAATACTCCCGTTTTAGCATTTCTTGAGCACTACCAACAGTAACTATATAGATCAGTAAAATGAATCATGCTTCTCTGAAGTGGCTCACAAACTTTAAAGAACCAAAATAAATGAGTATATGTTGAACAACCACTATGACGTGATACACATTGTTAATATAAAACTTAAAATGAATCATGCTTCTCTGAAGTGGCTCACAAACTTTAAAGAACCAGAATAAATGAGTATATGTTGAACAACCACTATGACGTGATACACATTGTTAATATAAAACTTAAAGCTGTTTGTGTAATGCACAAACATTGCATCAGATAAAACGCTTTGAGCTTCAACTCCAGGAACAGCAGTTAAGGGATCTAGTCCTACCTCTGGCAATATTTGCTGTAAACCAGGTAACAGTGTGAACTTCAGTGAAGCCTACAATATCTGGTAATCTTATGATCAATTAGAATGTTCTTTTATCATTATGATTGACACAAATGTGATGCATGTATTGTGATTCACCCTAGGGCTCTAAGACAGAATGTTATGTAGACGTTTCGTGGTACAAAAGTTGCAGGTTTTTGTGGAGTGTTAAACATTATAGCTGCCCTGCTAAGACAGTTCTACTAGCCACATCCCTACAAGTGTGTCGAGAAATAGTGTAAATACTGATTACTGTATTTGGTGCTCTGGTGGCCATGATAAACAGTCGTTTACTATTCAGTTCAAAAGATGATGCCAGACCTATCCCCAAAACAGGTAAAAGTAATTGACGCACTTGGTTGTAGTTGATTACTTTAGCCAGTGTTTTGTACTGACCATGGCTATCCCCAAAACAGGTAAATGTAATTTATGCACTTGGTTGTAGTTGATTACTCTAGCCAGTGGTTTGTACTGATGCTTATCTTATCTAAAGAAACTTCCTCTTCATTCAGAGGTCATAAAATATTGTTTCGTAAAACCCGAAGAAATACACAGAATTATAGAAGCAAACTTTAACTGCCGTTTTCTGAGTTGTATCAATTATTAAGTGTGGTGATGACAAACAGTACACCTTATGATAACCAGTTTGATGGTTAGTCTGAATGAGAGCTACAGCATGGATGCTTATGAAGCTTATTAGGCCATATTGGGCTGATTGGGAGCTCCTTTCCCATATTTCATTTATCCATAAGGG
>NW_013671182.1:63977-67635 GCF_000517525.1 Limulus polyphemus
CATGTATTATTGGTTATTTTTGGATTTTATATTACTTTTTGAGCTCTGTATCTTGTTCTATACATTGTAAACTTCATGTATTATTGGTTATTTTTGGATTTTATATTACTTTTTGAGCTCTGTATCTTGTTCTATACCTTGTAAACTTCATGTATTATTGGTTATTTTCGGGTATTATATTACTTTTTCAGCTCTATATCCTGTTCTATACATTGTATACTTCATGACACAAACGTTACATCCCTCCCGTTTCTTTCAAGATTTCTATAACGTTGTAAGAATGGCTGCTATTAGAAATATTATGAAGACTTATTTCGACTTACAAATTATAGCGTGACTATAAAGAAAATCTTATATCTTTAACGACTATATCTTAAAAACTATTTGTCCAAGGTATAAAAGTTCCCATGATAATTCATTCTAGCCATTGAACTGACTGGACACAAATGTGAAATGGAAAAAAATATGGATTAACAATGACTAATGATAGTTCTAGCTTGACATGTTGCATGACGACCATCCAATGAAATATTAACCTCTTTCTTCTCATCTTTATTTTATTATTAGGATTATTTTTACCTTGAGCATAAAGTTCTAAAAAATCTGAAGGTGTTGTTGTTTTTGTTGAATTTCGTGCAAAGCTACTCATGGGCTATTTTCGCTAATTGTTAAATGATAGACTAGAGGGTTAGTCAACACCATCCACTGTCAACTCGTGGGCTATTATAAATGAATAGTTGGATTTGGTTGTCACTTTTGTAACGTTAGAACAGCCAAAGAGAGCCGAATGGATTTTTTTGGGGCGGTAATGTGGCGTGAGCAAATGAATTACGGACCCATAGTGTGGCACACAAAGTGTTGAGCTACTACGGACCCATAGTGTGGCACACAAACTGTTGAGCTACTACGGACCCATAGTGTGACACACAAACTGTTGAGCTACTACGGACCCATAGTGTGACACACAAACTGTTGAGCTACTCTTACCCCTTGATGAACGTGAAATACCAAAATTGTGGGGAATATGTATATAAATTCTGGAGTTGGTCGTCATTAAGGTTTAAAAGTACAGATGGCTACAGGCAGTGACATGTGTGAAATCTGCTCTTGGAAAGTTGCAGCTGGTAAACTTTACAAGGCTGAAAATACCGTTATTTCCTAAAATATATGATGGTTGAAGTATCATATTAAGTATGTTAATATATCATATAAAGTATGTTAATATAATTGATGTTGATATAACGTATTAAGTGTGTTAATATAACGTATTAAGTGTGTTAGTATATCGCATTAAGTGTGTTAATATAACGTATTAAGTGTGTTAATATATCGTATTAAGTGTGTTAATATATCGTATTAAGTGTGTTAATATAACGTATTAAGTGTGTTAATATAGCGTATTAAGTGTGTTAATATAACGTATTAAGTGTGTTAATATAGCGTATTAAGTGTGTTAATATAACATACGAAGATATTAGTACTTTGTGTGAATTGAACAAACTATGGAAATGTTTTAAATGTATAGAAACTGTCGTATTTCATTTTCCGAGTTGGCGGAAAACAACGCTTGCAACGTTGACGAATTGGATAAAGAATATTCTGAGACTGAAATAAAAGGTGAGAATCAGTTAAGTGATTTGATTAACAACGTGCATTTGTTAGTCGATCATGACAGTAGTTACTTAGCCTTTATGGAAGAGTTCGCCAGCAAAAGGGAAAATATATTAGATCTTTTGATAAAGGAAAATTAAAAAAAAAGCTGAATTCAGGTCAGAATGAGATACAGGAATATAGATAAGAATTACTGTCTCTTCGTGTAAATACAAGTAATATATTCTAAGATAACTAACAGCTCTATAACTTATGCAGCTGCGGCTAAATTTAAGTATCATACGGTTAATATCAGAACTTCTAATAATGGTGGTATTCAACTTGAGAGCCATTAAAATCAATTAATGAATTTCCAGAAGACACCGAGGGTGACTTCTTCCTGGTCCAACACAAGAGAAAACAACCAACACAACGGACTATTATTACAAGAGGAGTGAATAAAGACAATAAGGATGATATATTAAAATCGGCTTACGGTAGTAAAAATAGATTGTTCATTGGCGGTTGTTCACTAGGTACTACAACAAAATATATTGAATTTTTTGTTGAAAGTAATGGTTTTTGTGTAAAAACTTGTGAACAGCTAACTCCAAAAAGAATGACAAGATGCACCTCATTCTGTATTGAAATAGAATGGTCAACTGAAATAACTACAAAGATCCACCTCATTTTGGGTTGAAATAGAATGGTCAGCTGAAATAACTACAAAGATCCACCTCATTCTGTGTTGAAATAGAATGGTCAACTGAAATAACTACAAAGATCCACTTCATTCTCTATGAAATAGAATGGTCAACTGAAATTACAAAGATCCACCTTTATTTCAGTTGATCATTCTATTTCAACACAAAATGTAAAATGAGGTGGATCTTTGTAGTTATTTCAGTTGACCATTCTATTTCAACACAAAATGAGGTGGATCTTTGTAGGGTTGAAATGGAATGGTCAACTGAAATAACTACAAATATCCACCTCATTCTGTGTTTAGATAGAATGGTCAACCGAAATAACTACAAAGTTTTTATCTCCTGAGATTTGGCCAAAAGGATTAATAGTTACATATATTTTTCAACCCAGATTTAATATGTTAGATTAAAAGTAGCAAGGTTTAACCTAATATGTTTAAACGTTAGAAGTATTAATCATAAGATAGATGATATTTTAACTCGATATTTTTTGAAACCTGATATATTGATATTTCTTGAGTCATGGTGTTGCCTAGAAAATCTTCCTCCCTTTTTACTGAATTTCAACGTGTATTTCATTAGTAGGCCCTCTGGGCACGTGGTGGGATTGTTGTATATACTCGCCCTGGATTAACATATAAATTCATTTATTATTACAAATTATATTGAATTATGTAGTTTTTACTATTGATGAATTTCATACATTTTACTGAATTTATCGCCCACCTTCCGGAAGATGGAGCGAATTCATAGATATATATTGGTTTCGCTCATTGATAATATTAATTTGAATAATTTGGTACATATTTTGGGTGATTTTAATTTGAAATTTTTCAGTATACCCAAACTATTAGGTCGTCAAGAAATTAATATCGCGTTGTGGAACACTTTCATTAACCACCCCCCAATAAACGTACATCACGTCTAATAGCTAAACGTACCGCCTAAACGTCACGTTAGTGTAGCTTATATAATGTGTAAAGTTCAGTATACTTTCATCGAATCCCGGTGGGAATCTCACTGATCAATCAGTATAGTGAATCCGTTAATGGAGTGGTGTGAGTTAGGAAATATGCCACGAAACAGCGCACGTGTTAGTAGTCATACTGAGAGGGGTGAAGGATGTGGACGACCCTCGCCGATGTGTGAATGGGTCGGTTACTTCTTGTACTGATGGTGTGTCGCAAGACATGGATTTCGATAGTAAACGAGTACGATCTGACTCCGGTTCGAGTGTTGAATCAATCGGACACAAAACAAATAGTTTTCATTATTTCGCCGGACGTCAATATAGCCAAAGTAAATTCCATGCTCTTAACGATATCATTGGGCCAACTGAAAAAATTCGATTGCAAACAGAT
>NW_013671183.1:0-1721 GCF_000517525.1 Limulus polyphemus
GTGACAACGTGACAGAATAATGTGTGTGTAGGTAATGAGTAATTGAACTGCAGTCAGAGAGAGACATATTGTTGAAGTCTAGCTCGTGATACGTGAATTATAGTTTGTTATAGCGCAACTGTTGAAGTTGAGTGTATATATATATATATATATATACACAATATATATATTGTTACGTCTCCGTTTGTTAATTAACTTTCCGTAACTTCGTTCCGACGAAACTTTAGCGACCAAGTCCTTACTTAATAAAACTGGTTTATTCTTTCCGAATATAACTTTACCGATACACTCAACTTCAACAATCGCGCTAAACAAACGCTGTAACGTCTCTCGTGCTCTCTGACTGCAGTTCAATCACTCACTATCTACACACACGTTACATTACCCCGTCACGTTGTCACCCTCTTTTATATACCCGACTACCCTATATCTAATAAATACTAGAGCATTCGCCAAAGTACAGGAGAGTTCTAGAAACGTGGCGTTACAGTAGTCATGTGACTCGCTGACGCAACAATATATACCAAAAACACCCAAAGAATAACCTGCATTTGTGCTTATTAATAAACATTTAGCATACTACTTCTAAATCAATGTTCATCATATTATTCATGCTTAACAGGGTGGATCCAGGAACGTCTTGACTTTACGTTGGCATAAAAAAGAACGTTTAGCCTCACAGCTGCCAACAGGAAGAGTGCATCCAAGCCGGATTATAGTTCTGACATTTGGGAAAACATCATCATCTGCATGTTGAAGATAGTCTATCATATTAAGCAAATTATATTTGATGTGCTTCCCTTTCCAATCTTTTTCATTCCTTGACTTCTATTCGTATTGATGGTGGTTGAGGCAAGACTTGCTCCCAGAACATAAGCCCATCCACCTAACTTACCCCTGCTCATTCTCTCACCATTACCTGAACCCTGTACACATGCCCAATTTCGTCAGAGACTTGACCAATAAATTTAAGACTGCCTCTAACTATATTCCTGAGAATATGGGAGAGGGCACAATATCATATTTGATCCATATATCAATAATTCCGGTGTCTCACAAGTACTCATTGTGAGCTAATCTTTGACTCTCCTTATTCGTGATGTTCCCCGATCCATCTAGAATATCATGACGTGTTATCAGCGTCACGTGACTACCGCTGTCGTAACACTGCCCCTCCTTAGTATTGTTCGTCCCGAACAATAGCCACTTACATCAAACCAATAACAATTAACAATAACTTAATTAAGTGTACAGAATTACAAACACAAAATTACAATTCAACAAAGTCTCTTAATTTTACGGGACGTATTTTTTTCCATACTGGTCTCTGTCTCGTTGGCTTCTGCTTCATACGGGGTTCATCTGCTTCATCAGGAAATTTTCTATCGTCGATAACAGTCACATCAGTGGTAATAACTTCATCAAAAGCTTCACCGTTTCCCTTCTCAAAATTGAGTACAGTTTCTTCTTCGACAGTGGCTTCTTCAGGTGGCACGTCTTCAGCAGTGTCATTTGTTCTGTTGTCCACTTCGTCCCCACTGAAATGTCCTGGACTGTGATAATGCCAAAGCCTGTTGGCATACACCACTTTTGGCTTACCTCGCTGACCGCATTTTATCCGGAAAGTCACGTCTGAGAGACGATCCACTATGTCATATAGGCCTTCCCATGGAGAACCTTGCAGAATGTCCTGTCACACCATAAAGCTTCTGTATGGCTTC
>NW_013671183.1:2317-5356 GCF_000517525.1 Limulus polyphemus
CTCCTTCGTCTTGGCATTGTACACCTAGCTGTAGGGACTTTCATGATGGGGGTTGGTGAGTGTCCCTCCACACCAACCGCTACTGGTCTCCTTGAGGCGGACTTGTTGGTAATATTCTTCCTACACTGGCTCCTCAAATGTCCGTGCTTTCCACAGTTCCAACAACCTTTCTGGATACCAGCCTTTCCTGCTGTGTCATCTCCCCTGTGTTGAAATTGCCAGCATTGAGCTCTCTTGTGACCAGGTTTGTTACAGTGCCAGCAAAGTCTCTCAAACCTCTCTGAAAGCTGACCTTTTCTGGCCTTGAATCCAGATGACTGTACCATCCTCAGTACCTCTGTGCTGGACTTTGTTGAATTTTAATTTTGTGTTTATAAATTCTGTACATTTAATTAAGCTGTTGTTAATTGTTTATTGGTTTAATGTAAGTGACTATTGTTCGGGATGAACAATACTAAGGAAAGGGCAGTGTTACGACAGCGGTAGTCACGTAACGCTGGTAACACGTCATGATATTCTAGATGGATCGGGGAACATCACGAATAATCCAGTATGTGCTAGGCGCCATCTATTCCTGTATATAAGTGCGCCAGATAACGTGAGACAAATTAATCGGAATTGAATTGCAGACAGGCAGAGATAAAGACGGACAATTGAGTCAAGCGCGGTAGTGACCGTAAGTAAGTGCGTGAATCATTGTGAATTATAGCGTGTGTTAAAGTGACTGTGGAAATTAAGTGTATTACAAAGTTGAATTGAGAAAGAATAAACTAGTTTTATTTAAGAAAGGACTTGTACCGCTAAAGTTTCATCCAAAAGAAATTATACGGGAAATTAACAAATGACCAGAGGCGTAACAATAGCTTAAAGAGTTTGTTGATTTTCTATAGATGGAAAGAATAGGTCCTGTTTATGCTCTAGAAAAGACTCGCAAAACATGTAAAGGATGTTAAAAATGATCAAACAGATAATGCTGTTTTTTCAGCAGATAAGATTTGTATTGGTTGTTTTTAATTGCTAAGCTACACAATAAGCTCACTGTGCTCTGTCCAACACAAGTATTGAAACCGGAATTTTAGCGTAACAAGGCTGCAGATTTACCGTTGTGCCACTGGAGGGGTAATACACTTGAGGAATTTTGATTATAAAATCAACTGGAAATCTGCCAAAATGATATATAAAACTAGAAATTTTGTTAAAAGAAGAATTGTAGATAGTTCGTTAACCGAAACGTTGCCAAACTTCAACACATCTGAAGGTCATATTGAGCTGAACTCCTTTCTGACGTCATATGCTGATGACTTGGGACTTTTCTTATAAAATAAACGATGTATGTGTTTCTCCCACAAATAGACTTTGGACTGAAGAAGGAACGTGAAAGTGTTTAAATATATCTATTACAACAATACCCAGTTTTTGTCTGTCCTGAAAATGAGCGCGCACTTCACTTCAACGAATGTAAATATAATGGTTGGAGAAGAAGAAAAACTTTAATATAAGTTAAACATAACAGCAAATGTACAACTTATATTAAAGTATTTCTTCATTACCCATTCAAGCCATCTCCAACCATTATTAGTCTCAAAGTGGGTTCCTCGTCATCGAATTTGAATGTAAATACAGTTTATTAAAATCTTATTAAAGTTTTTAACAAGGTCTAACGTTAAGTCGTAGAATAGCATTACAAATTTATTTACTGTTAGTATCAAAGTTTAGTCCTAACTAAAGCAAAAAACGTACAAAAGGTACAATGTTAATTTATCTCTTTATCGAATATAGGCCGTACTTAATAAAGGTTTAACTGATGTTAAGTCTAAGACAAGTGGACTTACAGATTTCGGTACCTGCGATTAAAACGCTTTCGTATTATTCTATAAATGCTATATTTAAAGAAGTACTGTTGCAATAAAGATACTCATATGGCCACAAATGTTTCGCGGGTGTCTGCTAGTATCCATATAAAATTGATGTTGTTCCCTTATTGTGAATTTAAACTTTATATGTGTTCCGTCCAGGGAGATTCGTTGTATGTTCGTAAACTTACCCCTGACATACTGGAGAACGTGCTATACGAAAAAAGGAGTTGGGTTCTGACTTAAAAGATTTTGTTTCTTTGTGTTTTTAGCGTAAATCTACACAATGAGATTCTTCACGAGTTATGGAAGGACTAAATACGATAACATTTCCAATCATCATAAATATAAATCAATGATTAAAATATTAGTAAGGGAAAACAATTATATAGTTAACGTATCTGCTAAAGAATCTTAATCTGAGCTGAAATGTTGATTGAATCATCTTTTCTCTTTCAGCAATTTTAACCACTTGTTTGTATATTCAGGTTTTATCATGCTGTAGCTGTAGTTGTTATTAATTAGGTCAATAAGAAATATTTCCCAATCCTATCTTCCTGTTGGTCAGCGGTACCATCGCTAAAATCAGAGGTTCGATTCCCCGTGGTGTACAGAGTACAGATAAGGAAGATCTACTAGATATTAATTACATTATAAACATATCAATTCATGTGAATATGACTGAAAATTTTCATTTTTTCTGAAAAGGTGGTAACTATTTACTTGTGACCACGCTGTGTACTTTCGCTTCGTGGAGTTCGTTGATCCTTTGGGGCATCGTGAGAATCATCTCGTCAATTTTAGATTGTGTGATTTTCGCCCACTCTTGCTTCAAAACTTGGAGTAGATCGCTCTTCGAAGTTGGTTTTTTGGTTGTTTCTTGACTTGCCGGTCGAGTATGGCCCAGAGGTTTTCGATGGGGTTCATGTCAGGAGATTGGCTCGGCCAGGGCAACTTCTGGATACCATTTTCTTCCTGCTACTTTTGGGTGTTTCTAGCAGTGTGACACAGTGCTCCATCTTCCTGGAACAACGTTGTGTTTTTGTCCACGAAACCAGAGGAATAAAGTAGCAAGAGTCCTTCCTCCAATATTTCGACGTATTTCGCAAAATTTATGTTGCCAACGCACTCCACTAAGCTCGATCTCTCACCAACCCAAACCATCACGCTGAAACCACCATGCTTG
>NW_013671183.1:6263-8851 GCF_000517525.1 Limulus polyphemus
TTGGAGGCAAAACCAGCCACCTGGTAGAATCCTATGTAATGAAAAAGGGGCCCTGAAAGAGAAATAGCATGTATACTTCTAAGAGACTGGCGACTGAAGAATAGTAACCCATGGAAGCGAAATACCACCAGGAGATAATACAACTAGAAGGTACAGAGAAAATGTATATGTGGAGAGTTTACATGCGTGCCTGGAAGAGATCATCCAAGGGCCATCAAAGTTGAAATGTAAGAGAACGAAAAAAGGTGATGAATGCAAAGGAAATAGTTTGCAAGCATCTACATCCCAATATGAACTTGTGAACGAAGGAGTCAACTGACCCATCCCATAAGGGAAGAAGGAAAGAGGTGCATGGAAAAATAAGGTTGCCAGGATTAGTCCAGGAAAAGGTAAAGATAAGTGCAGTAGAAAAGGGTGCAAAAAGCATTTAAAAGAAAAACATTGGAAAAAAAAAGGTAATTGTAGGAGAAAAATAGGAGGAAACAAATCAAAAGAGAAAGATTGTACAAAAGCTCGGAAGTCAATAGCTCGAATGATACATACAATATATATAATTAAAGCCTTAGTCGTACAAGGGAGCTGGATGAGGATACTGGGGTGCACAAGGTGCAGAACAAAACAGAGAGTACAGGGGAAGAATGAATTCTTGGTACTGGAAAAAGAGTAAGGTCAAGGAAAGGGCCATCTGACATGTAGGGAAGACTGAGACTGAGAATCCATCGACAAAAAGTTGGGTAAGAAATGCAGAATGGTGAAGCACAGAATTATTGCCAGGAGTAAAAGAGTGGCAGAAGGACCAATGACAAACGACCTGCAACAGATAGTGAGAGACATATACAGTGGAATGATGACAAGAATAATGCCACATTAGAGGAAAGTCCAGCCCAATAGGTGACAGATTGGGCAAATTCCATATGTGAGAGTGAAGAGAGAATATTTCTCTACGAAGAAGGGAAGTGTGAAAGGGAGAAGCAAGAGAGAGAGAAGGAATAACTAGGAGAGAAAGGGGATGAGACAATCAAGCAGGTAAAAGATGGGCAGAGAAGCACCAACAAAAGAGCCCAAGAGGGATAGTAGTATCCAAATCTGAGGCCAAGAACAAAGAGACAAATGGGGTAATAGGTATAGAGAAAAAGGTAAGACAAGAATGGGTCGAAAAAATGACAGCCAGAGCAAAAGAAGAGGAATAGAGATCTGTAAGGGAGGAAACAACTAGTGGAGAAGGGGTGACAAGATCATCCAAGATGGACACGTCCAACGAATGGTAAATCCCACCAAAGATCTAGGGGGTGTAGAGGCTATTCCATTGATAGAATATGGGCTGGAATCTATGTGAATGGGCTCAGAATTGTATGTTTAATGTCCCAAACAAACATAACCTGGAACAGCAGCCCAAAGAATGGTTGGAGCATGAAAAGTCCATGGAATAGGATGGGTGGAACATGACCAAATGAACCATCAGTAGGAGCAGGAATGGGAACATGCCCAATTGAGAGAGAGAAGGTTGAGCACATTGATGTGAAGTCCATCCTCATGAAAAATGTACTTCAATTAGAGAGATATAAATAAAGCAAAGGATGCCAGCCCTGGGTGATGAATATGTCAAGCAACAACCGTCACGATACCAATGAATACAAGATGATTCGAAGGCAAGAGCAATGAATGGGAAAATGCAAAAAAGAAAGATAGGACAGAGAAAATAAAGTGAGGATAAGCCAAAAGAAACACGTAGGGAAGTACCTGACACATCGGCCATAAACAACCACAGACTAAATGAAAAAGTCTGTAGATGGGGTTGGAGGGAGGAGAAAAGACAACATGAAAAACAGTGAATAGAGGAGGAAAAAGACTAAGGTGGAGAAATAAAAAATGACTGGTGGCAGAAATTTAGACCAATGAGAGAAGAGAAAGGTACCCACGGAAATATACCTGTGTGATAGTCACTTACAACAAGTGTGAGAAACAAGACTTCTGGTAGAGGGAAGAGATGATAAGAAAAATTGAGGAAGGCCTGGAATCTGGAATGAAATGTTGGGAAGGAGACTGATCTAGACAAGAAATAGGAGTAAAGAGTATGGTGTCGAGAAAAAGGAAAAAAATCCAGGAAGATAACAAGGAAAGAAGTTGTATAACATCAGACCAGGTCACCAGTGGGAAAGGGATATCACTGAAAAAATCTGGGTTATGAAAGGGAGCCAGTAGAATAATAAATACACAAGAGGAAGGAAGAGGGTACTGTAAAGAGGAATGTAACTTGACACAATGAGTCCAAAAAGCAGGGGAATAAAGTAAGGAGGGAAAGAGAAGTGGAAAAGGTCAAATAGAAAAGGGACCAAATGTCTACTAAAGCCATCAGAAGCATTAAGAAGTGCCTCAGATAAAAGATGTAGGCATACAGAAAGTGTAAGAGAAGACAACAACAAAAAAAACAAAACAAAAACGCGAAAATGGGGAACTAAACAGTGAACAGAATGTAAAAGGTTCAATCCCAAAGCTGGCCAGATAGCAACCAATGACAGGAAATAGAGAAAAGAAAGGGAAGATAACCTACAAATATAGATTGTTTGTGTTTGAATTTCGCGCAACGC
>NW_013671183.1:9642-10733 GCF_000517525.1 Limulus polyphemus
TATATATATGTGTATATATATATATATATATATATACACATATATATATATATTGGTAATATTCAGGTAATTTTTCTAAATTTTTGTTCAGGTGTTAGGGCGCTCAACTCGCGAGTTGCGGGTCTCGGGTTCGAATTATATTCAATGAACATACTCGCCCTTTCAGTCGTGGGGCACAATAATGTGATGATGAATCGTACTATTCCTTAGTAAAATAGTAGCCCAAGCGTTGGCAGTGGGTAGTGTTGACTAGTTGCCTTCATTGTAGTCTATCACTGCCAAATTAAGGGCGATTAGCATAGATAGCCCTCGGATAACTTTGCGTGAATTTCTGTACAAACCAAGCCAAATCATACAGGTGTTCTCCCCATCCTTGTAAGACCGATGTGTGGAGGTGATAACCTCGCACTAATCCTCTATCTTATATTAATCGTTGTGTATTATATGTTCTGTATATCATGTTTTCTTCCATCATCTTTAGTAAAGTAGACATTTTGTGTAGTCTGTTTTTAGGCAGTTCCAGCATAAAACACCTTGCCCAGAAAACAGTTGAAGTTTCTTGGTTCTAGTGTTGCCTTATATATCTCTCTCTATTATATGAGATATCACCCACTTTGCCAACTAAAATACAAGAGCATAATTTCACTCGGCGAGTGGATGATGTCGGTATGTATCAGCTGACGAATGCCGTGAGAGAGTGACTAGTTATGCTGTGAGGCCATCGTGAGAAAAAGAAAAACAAGGTTTCTTCCAAGCTCGAAACCTTATTTCTCGATCAGTTCTATTTGGCATTTGAAATGTTTAGCTCTACAGAATTCCCCCAATATGTCAGCGATAAGTTTATGAATTTACAATAGTAAATTTTGGAATTAGATTCCCCATAGTGGATTGTTTGTTTGTTTTTGAATTTCGCGCAAAGCTACACGAGGGCTATCTGCGCTAGCCGTCCCTAATTTAGCAGTGTAAGACTAGAGAGACGGCAGCTAGTCATCACCACCCACCGCCAACTCTTGGGCTACTCTTTTACCATCGAATAGTGGGATTGACCGTCACATTATAACGCCCCCACCGCGGAAAAGCTTGGCATGTTT